>NW_026555350.1:0-212640 GCF_029017545.1 Prosopis cineraria
CTTATTTGCAAGATATGGAATTATTTGGCAAACAAAATAGAAAGTTGGATACATAAAAAATTATTTTAATCAAAATATGTCATTGAGGGTTCATATATACAAGAGTACAAACAAACAGATAGTGTTTTTATTATGTTTATAGACTTTACTTTTTTATTTAGCTCATATACAAGGGTATGTAATATTTTTTTCCATATATGAGGGTGGAAAATGAAACAGGCAATTGGTTGTGAGCTGATGCAAGCTTTTTCGAACAAAAGAATTTAAAAATTATATAAATTATTTTTATATTTAATGAAAATAATATCAAATTTTTTATTTTAACTTTATTTTTTCCAAAACATGTTTGATATGGGCTCTTGAAATGTTGTTTATTTTTGTACATATAAATTAATTTGCCAAAGTAGATTTCCATTTAAATGAAAATAGGATATAAAGAAGTCCAATTTGTGTTATTGTTTTGATCAATACCAATGTCAAGTGCATAAAATACAATCAGAATATATTTGATAAGTTTGAATTAGAGATTTGCAAAGTGAGAAGTATATACCTTTGAAAAAGTTGTATTCTAATGATAACCTCCTCGAGGTCCTTGCAATTTGCCCACCAATGGTATAGGTCCAAATAATTTGTTTATCTTGAAGAGCCAAGTATTGTAAATTTGGAAGTCCATTGCATATATTAGAAGGAATGCCTCCCGACCTTATTCCAACTTAAATCAACAACCCGTAACTCAGACATATTCCGATAGCTAATGAAATTTGGGCAAAAAACTTATTTCCGCCTAAATAAGAGTTCTAGACTTTTAAGATTACCAATCTCTTCAGGAATATCTCCTACAGTCTTATATAAAAACAGATTCATCAAATTTATTGTAGTGGATCAAAGTTAACTCTTGAAGTTGGGGAAATAAAAGAGAAAGTAAAACATAAAGATAATTTTTTAAAACTATTAATAGCTTATTCTTCATCAATTTTTGAATTAGGAAAAGGGAAGTCAAACAAGATATGATAATGAAAACAAAAGAGGAGAAGAAGTTGAGATAGGGCTATAAAGACATAGACAATGCATAAGCTGATAGTTCAATATCTATCTCTCATCCATCTCTCTATGTAGATAATTAAAAGGAAAATCTTCATCGTCTTGATGTGTGACAAATAAATAAAAAGAAACTATTGAGAGATTCAAAAGAAAAAAGCATGGGGTTAGAGGGGGAAATCTTCATATAATCATTAAGAACAGTATTAGATTCTTACCTATACTTTTTAACCCAGAAAACAGATGTAAATAGAGTAAAGAATTCTTGTGCATGTAAGAAAATCTGAATGTATGTTTAAGTTGAAAATTTTGACAGTAATGCATCATGAGCTGTTGGGTGTATAGTTGAGATTTCATCGTTAGTTAAGTCAAAATTATTACAACAACAAAAATAGAAATCACTAAAAATTTTTATTGCATATAACACATCATATCTCGGTCCAGTCTAAAAATTGGCTTCCCAAGCTAGCATCCCTAAAATAAAAAATAACCAAATTTTTATGCATAAAGAATTATTACAACAGAAATAATTCACAATGCACAAACTTATTGATACCTCGTAATAAAGAAAATGTGAAAATGAAAAATAAAGTGCATCTTGTTCATAGTAATTCTTAGAAATAATCTAAAAGTGTTGCAAAAAAGAACATAATATGAACAAAAAGAACTCAATGCTGCAGAGAAGACATCCTAACCAATGTCGCTAAAATTAACAATAACTAAAGTCTCTTTTTAGCTAACCAAAACTAAAGTATTTTTGTGAATAAAGAATTATAGACATAGGATATTTAGCACGTACACAAATGTAATAATAGCACAAGAATTTTAGTAGAATTAAATTTTACGGTAAGGTATTTTAAGAGTATTTTTTTATAAAATTTGAGGTAAATCTATCAAGAAAAATTGGGGGTTCAATGGAAACTCTGCTGGTAGCCTATCATAAGGTTCTTTGTCAAATCCTTGTTGTGAAAGAAAAGGATTTTTTCTTTTTGATTCAGCGTTGAGAAATTACTATATTTGATGGACACCAAAGTGTTGCAAATTTCACAACACATTCTCGTGCATTTGGAGCCATGAATCTGAATATGTAGTTGAGGGGTCTAAAGTATAATTATCAAAGACAGTGAAGATGTAAACAAAAAAAAATAAGTTGTGGAGTATTAATTGAATCAAAATAAAAAAATACTCATGCATACCTTTCAAGGTATTAAAATGTAATTATTTTGAAGAAAAAAGGTAGAAATGACTTTAAACTAAAAAAAATGATAGAGATTTTACTAACACATCTTCACTGCACTATTATTCATATATATTTTTTATTTCACAAAATGGTTTTCCAAACATGTAAAACTTTCTTGGAGCATGTTCTAATTAGCATGAGTTAATGAAATGATTATCAAGGCATTATTCTTACACATGATTTTTCCTGGAAATATAATTTCATTCAGGAAAAAAAAAGAGAGCTCATTTTAGTACAGATGCATAATAAGAAATCGTAAAAACAAAAATGAGTAGCACTTACATATTTTGTTAAAGAAGAGCTTTATTCAATAAAAATAAGATAAAGGTTTCCCATTTTATCTAAGCAAGAAATATATCCCCAGGAATATATAATACCAAAAGATAGATTAAAGTACAAGAAATTTGAATATAAAAATTGGAACATAGTCTTGTCCTTTTTTTCCCCCAACAATTCTCTAGATAGAGGCACGAAGAAAAAAGTATCACAACAAGATAGATTGCAAAAAATTATATGCGTTTTATGTATGATGTACAGGTTAGACACTAAATTAAAAAATTTTAAAATATTATACTTCATTATCAAAACATTTAAATCTAACTGATAAAATAAAGTATGGCTTTTTTGGCTTTTATATATTCTCTTTTACTCTTCAATTTTTAATACATATTTTGTTGAGCTTCGCATAACTTTTACCAAAAAATTTAGACTATCCGTACAGTGATGGTTCACGTTTTTCATTTTTTTTTTGGTGAAATCACATATTTGATTTCAGATAGAAGGAATTTTTCCAGATTGTATTATTGATTTGACAAACTAAGAGCAACGGCTTTTAACTAGTAACTAAACTTGTTTTTATGTCTGGCCGAAAAACTTTTGTCTCAATTATTAAACAACTATGATAATGATTGGACATTTACAGTACTTCAACATTAATATATAAATCTATATATACACACATTTCAAATATTACCTACAACCTACAATTTTGAAATTCTAATGAGGGTCTAAATAATAATTATGTAGATAATAACTTTCACTTGAGAGAAACTTATATAAAAAAGATTATATATTCAACATCATTCCACAATTCAAATTTTTTTTAGATTTTTTCTCAAAAATTGGCTTTCCAGACAAGCAACAGAGAGACGACTTCTGAGATTGAGAAAAGAGAAGTTAAAGGAAGATAAGATAACAAAAACAGTAAAGAAGAAGTTGAGACAGAGCTACAAATTAAAGACAGACAATCCATAATCTGATAGCTCAAATTAAAAGGAAAATATTCATAGAATTGATTATTGAAAATAAATAGAAGAAAAAGAAACTATTGAGAGAGTTAAATGAAAAGAGCATGGATTTGGAGGATAAATCTTCGTGTAATCAATAACACTATTGCATGCTTACCTCTGTTTTGAAGTCCAAAAAACAGAGTAAGATAATTCTATGATATTTGATGGACACCAAAGTGTTGTAAATTTCACAACACAATTCTTGTGCATGTAAGCCACAAATCTATATGTTTAACTGAGGGCTCTAAAGTACAACGATCAATGATGATGAAGATGTAAGTAAAGTAAAAAATGCCTTTCTGTGTTGGCAAGAGTGCTTGAAGAGCATGGGTGGTAGAAAGCAAGAAATAGATAATGATGGGTCGTGATGTGAATGTGTTCATATTTTTAAATTTAGAAGGTCACCCAAAATTCCTTAGGGTTATTGCTTGTCATATGATTAATGAACTCAAATGAAAAGGACAAAAAGAAAAAACATGTTTCTAGTGGTGCTAATAAATTTATTTAAAAATCTAAAAATATGTAAAAAATATAAATATTATATTTTTCTGAAGGCATACCTTGTAAATTATTCTCATTAAGGTCTAACATTTGAAGTACGTTCAAACTCCCAATTGCTTTGGGAATATCTCCTATAATTTAAAAATAAAATTTTGCAAGGAAAAAAAAACTTATACGTAATATATTTTAGCATCATAATAAAGCTATAAACTTAAATACCAACAATGATTAATGATGACATGATCAAATGAAAAGTTATGATCTTAAAAAAATGAACTGGACTAGCCATTTTAATCAGTTGAACTGGAACTAGCTCTTGGCCCATTCCAGTACAATGGTCAAAAGTGGACACTAAGTGAATTGATCAATGACCGAAAAAGTGATATGTTGCAAATGAATTCTTACATAATACATGATGTGGTTAATTATTATGCATTCCTAAAAAAATTAAAAAACAACAACCAAATTTTGAAGTCTCTTTATCTTTCCTACGCCTTTGCCTTACACCTCAAATATAAACAAATCTTGGCACTATGTATTGAGGAATATGCTTGCCTCTTTTTTCAGCCCATGAAATAGAGATGTTGATTCTGGTTTATAGGGACTAAAGTTTTCTATTTTTCAATTTATTAATTCTTGTTTACAGTTTAAGGAAAACAACTGATATGGAGATTTTATTTTTAATATTGGTGTAGATATTAACATTGTCACACTAGTGATTATGTTCCAACTGACAAAAGAAGAACAAAAGGAATGAAATGATCGATAGCACCAAACTATCATTTACTAATAGCGTATCAAATTTCCAATGCATCTTTATGTTGCCAAACAATTAATTAAAACCCAAAATGAAGTCATATCAAAAGTGAAAATGAATAAAACATATATAACTAAACAAATGGTATTAGACAAAAAATTTCTTGATACCAAGAGACAGACTTTGTAATTTTAAAGTTTCATGAAATGTGTTAAAATGATGCAATATAACTTTGAGATAATTGAGAATATAAAAAAAAAAAAGACTACTAATTTTGGAATGTATTCCATGAGAAGATAGTGCTGTAAGTGAGGGAGTTAACTAGCACATGCAAAATCATTTTACATGTGCCTCTATTAAACTTGCAAAAACTAAAAACCTCTTTTGTAAATTCAATGGAAAAAAATAAACCTTATATTTCAAAATAAAAAGACATGCAGTTCAATATAAATTAAATATCTTGGATCATAACACAATTCATAAGCCAAATACATCATATTGGCTTTTATACAATATATATTTTATATGGATAAATTTTGATAAAAATATAATATGTCATTTAAATTTCACTTATATTGAACTTTATCAATATACTGAATGTTGTTGACTAATTTTTCAAGAAAATATAACATCCAAAAGACTATCTATGAAATATTTCAAGGACATTATGTTAATGTCTTTCTAAAATAAAAATACTTAATAATTACACGTATATTTTAAGATATACCTGTTCAATTTTTAGTTTGTACAAATAGTTTGATCCATGCAATGTACAGAAAGCAAAAAGTTATGTTGTAGTGCAATTGAACTAAGAAAATCAATGATAATTTTATTAACACTTTGATGTCTTTGATATGAAATATGAACACATTTTGAACGTTTCCTCACATCTAGAATTCTAGCAATAATAATGTATCAAAAACCATTAATTATACAAGAATTTGACCAATTAATGAAAGTTAAAATCAGAAATAGAGTTAATATCTTGGTGCTAGTATAGATTGGTGACATAATCTAATACAAAATGTGAATTATATTGCTAATCCTACTGTAAAACTTTTGTAGTGCCACATATCATTTAAGGTTCATTTTATCCTACTTTAAAACTAAAGTATTTCAATAAGTCTCTAGTTCTAATCAATGTTTGCAAATAGTAATTAAAAAGAATCATTCATATATAAAAATAGAAGTTCTGGAACACACACAAATGTATAACCAAAAGGAAAAATTGGTAGAGAAATATATATATATATATATATAGACACACACACACACTGAGAAAACAATTAAAGAGGGAAAACATATAGTAGCTATAACATCATAATTTGATGAAAAATTACCTGGCATATTGCTTGGAAAAAGATTAATGATTAAAGATATAAAATTTAAATTTGTCACACAGCAGTTATATTGAGAATATTTTCTATGTATTTGATAAAGATATAAGAAAAGTTTCTAATGCTCCAAGTGTTCATGTCTGGTGAATTCATTTTTAACAAATCAAAATTTTAAAATGTAGAAGAAATGTTTCAGGATCATCCTTTTAATTTTCTGTAAACTTGTTAAAGAACAACTTGAAGACCCTTAATTTTAGGGGACATATATATTTATATAATATAGCCCATGAATGAAATATCTAAAAAATAGCACAAATATGATAAAAAGTTACACATTATGTGATTATGATTAGTTGAAAGTTCACCTTCAATATTATTTCCATTAAAGTCTAGCCCTTGAAGTTTTGTCATGTTTCCAATATTCCTTGGTATTTGGCCAGACAACTTGTTAGCACCTAGAAGTATAATTTTCAAGTTTGTGAGGTCACCAATTGTTTGAGGAATATTTCCTGCAATGTGATAATAAAAAAACCACATTATTATGAATTCTCATGTATAAGATTATGATAAAAGAAAAATAAGTAACAAACATAAATTTATGAATGCATTTTTTAAAGTGATTGTGATTATGATATAATAACGCTTGAATTTTGTATTTAAAAGAAACCAGAGTCCGGAAAAATAATGAAGCTTTTAAGTCATACAAAATTTTGTTATATATAACCTCTAATTTTAGCTCTATTGTTAACTGTCACAAAACAATTCATCAGCATAAATATACAAAATTAGTGCATGTTTCTTTCAAGGAATACCTAAAAAAGGCTCATATATACCTTTCAAGGCACTGAAATGGTAATTATTTTTGAAGCAATAAAAATAGTAGAAATGAATTTAAACTAAAAAATAAGAGAAATTGTATTGATACAGTTTCACTGCGCTAATATTCTTATATTTTTCCCTCCAAAAAACAATGGCTTTTCCAAACATGTAAAAACCTTCTTGAGACATGTTATAAATAGCATCGGTTAATCAAATGACATATAGTCAAAGCATTATACTGGTAAGTTTGAAATTTCTATGATGCACCTTTTAATTAATAAAAAAGGATTTTAGAACCTTTGGTAAACTATATTCAACAGAGTTAAAAATTAAATTATAGTCTATATTTTGAAAATTATGGGGTGGTTTCATTAATATTAATGAAATTAAAGATTAATGAATACATTTTTCTCTAATAATGAATCATAAATAATATGAAAATTTTCTAACAATATATAATATCAAAACTCACAAAACATTTTGAATAAAATCTTACATATATAAACAAGGAAAAATTAATTATTTTGTTCCTGTACTTTCATCGAGTTTGAAACTCAATCTCTATACTCTAATTCATCGCAAGTGGGTCCTTATACATTCCTCAATCTCTGTTCAAAACACTTTTTAATATTTTTAACTACTGTAAGTGCCTTGTAGGATGAGTTATAAGAGAATAATTTATTTTCTAAAAAATAAGGATGGATTGAAATAACAAAGTTTAAGGACTAAATCATGACAAGTTAAAGTATAAAGACTGAATTGCAAACTCAAAAACTACAAGGACTAACCAGTTAATTTTTCCTATAAAAACATGGAATTACTAACAATAATTATTATATAAAAATGGATGAAATTAGTGTATTATATACGATATTATATAAAAAATATGAATAAATTATATATTTCATTGAATTGTATAATTACCGTTCTTAAATAATTAAAATGGGAATTATTTTTTATATTCTTTATAAAGTTCTTTATTTAAGTACTGTTGAAAAGTTAATATGCTGCTCATATTTTATATTGTTATATATTTGTATTCTTTTAGGTTTTATATAATTATACATCATCAATTATCTAATAGCATTTCTCTCAAATCATAAAATTACTTTTAAAAATATCAAAAATAAAAATCTAAAATTGAAAGTTGAAATACAATAGTTTGTCTGTGAGTGTGTGCAATTAAAAAAATCTCCCAGCCACCTTTGATTAATTCTAACTTCATCCCTCCTTCAAATGAAGAGAACCTGAAAATATAGTTATCTTTAAAAAATATTTTTTTTCATGACATTCATAAAATTCTTGCGGTTGAAAAGTTGTTGGTTGGATAGATTGATTACACTTGTAGGGTAATACGAATCCTAAGATTATTCAGAATTATAACATCTATAGAGAGATGGATAGTAAATAATTTAACTCATGGCACAAAAAAAAAAAAAACCTTAAAAGCCCTTAACAAATGTTTGATCAATCTATATATATCACATGTTTTGTTCAGATAAAGCCCGACATGTACGACATGGCCACACTAATCAATCTATACAGCATCACTACAATAGAAAATAACTAAAGACTGATTTTTATGCATATAAATAATTACTGAAACAAGAAATTTCATGAATACATAAACTTTATAACCAAAAAATGTGAAAAATGAACAATAAAGTACATATTGTTCATAAACTTACATTTAATGTCATATTAAAAGTTAAATTTTGTTAAACTATAGGGATTGAAGTTCTATATTTTTTATTTTTTTAATTTTTGTCTACAATTTAAATGGAACAAGTGAGATAGAGACTTCATATTTTAATATTGATATTAATATTGTCACTCAATAAGTACATTTCAACTCTAATATAATATATTAATAAACTGTATTTTGACCAGAAAGGCATTGTATTCATGAGATTAGAGAACAAATTTTGGTGGCAAATCTTGTTTTGGGAGAATGACAAATAAGGACCTTGTAAGAACATTAATACCAAATTGAAAATTTTAATATTGAAATATGTTAGAAGGAGTACTGAAATTTGAAAACATCAATGTCAAAAAATCCTAATTTGACATTAATGTTCTTAAAAGGTTCTTATTTGTCATTCTCTCATCTTTTTTTTCCTCACTCCAACTGGAGCTTTCTTTGTTCCAAAGCTAATCCACATGACATCCTAATTAGTATCCCTAAAATTAAAAATAACTAAATACTTATTTTTATGCATAAAGAATTGTAGAAGAAAATTTCACACATACACAAATTTATAAACAAAATAAAAAATTAGGAAAATAATATGCTTATTTTTTATAGTAAAAATGATAAGAAAACTAAAAAAATAAAATATAGAAGCTAGCATATCATAAATTGAAAAAAAAATCTTGTAAATTATTATGATCAAGATGTAAATTTGAAGTATAGCCGACTTTTCCATGCCTTCTAGTATATGGCCTGAAAGAAAAATTAGCAATAAAATTTTACCAAAAAAGAAACAAGAAAAATCAACATTCTGGAATAGACAAAATGGCTAGCCCTCTGTCACGATGAGAGCGTATCAGAAAGATAAGGAAGAGGAAAACGGCAACCCGCCGCTATTCTGTTCTGGTTAATCCATCTCCCACGCAAGCCTCAGAAAGCAACTTTGCGCTTTACTTTGCTGATTAGATGGGAAATTTTGCAAGAAAAGGAAATATCAAAGACAGGTGCTGAAGAAACAGAGAAGGTGCTGACCGAGCAAGTCTTCAATCTTGACTCCTTACATGTTAATTTGTTCCTATTTTTTATCAAACTCCTCTTGAATTCCTGGTGGTCAAAATTGATTTCTTCTACTTTTGGTGTGATGAATTCATATGTGATCGTTACTTCATATGTTGAGAATTACATGTTTATATGCCTTATTGCTCTTTGTGCATTATGTTTACCAAACCATCGAGTGTCATATATATTATGTTGAACAATTTGTGTTATTGTGATTGCTATCTTGATGTTCGTCTTTGCTGCAACTTGGGGTTTGTAATGTACAGAAAGGGAATCTAAATTCATGATACTAGCTTGTTTCATAAATGATAACTTTTGTTCTGATAAGATCTCGTTTGGTAGACAACTTTGAGGATTTTTTTTTTAATCTTATTTGCCTAGTTAAGTATTCTGACTTTCAAGTGCTGGTTGCGAAGCATTCTGTCTTCCTAACAACTCACTTTGTTGATTTTTTTTCTATTTGTACTTAGGGGATCCTGAGTTGAATTTTTGTATGTATATTACTCTCCCAGTTTGGTTTGATGTCTAAAATTTTCATGATTTTTGGAGCCCATTTGCATGGTCAAATATGCTGGTCTTTGGGACTGGTCTTGGAAAGCTTTCCTTCCTGATTTGTATATTTTTATGTTCTTATGCAGAGTTGACTTTAAGCTATTAAGTACGCAACAAAAAAAATATGGTGGCAAAGATAAATGCATGCCTCCATATATGTGGTCTATATTAGTTATGAAATTAAAGGCTGGGAATCATCTAAGATTGCCAACATTCTATGAAGTATCAGTTATATTGACCAATAATAATAATAATAATAATAATAAGAATAAGGAACTCAAAACTGTACACATAAAGGAACACATATTACATTTGTGTAGTGGCGGCAAGAAGTGGTTACATAATCTAATTGGAAATTTGCATTTGTAATTATATTGCTTGTGTAGATATTAGCATCAGAGAATTTAACTTTTAGATATATAATACTTGGGCATGACAACAATTAAAAAAAATTACAAGATGACGTTTTAAAAGAAATCATTTTAGTAGAAAAATGGGTATAAATTTACTCAAAACAAAAAATTGAGTTTCACAAACTGTTTGTGAAACAAATGCTTTATGCTGAATCAATAACTTCTCTAGTAGCACAGACCTTGTAAAGAATTAGCTGTATTCTAACTGTAAGCTTTTGAGCTCTTTGCATTGTATGGCAGACCTCTAGATAATTAGTTATTCTTTTGAAGATATAGCATATGAAAATTTAGAAGTCTATGACACATTCTTCTTCTTCTTCTTCTTCTTTGTGAAATTACATTCAATTTTAGATGATAGGAATTTCAATATTATTCAATGAACAAACTAAAAATATTGTACTATGTTTTGCTAAAGGTGTACCTTGTAAATTATTTACACTGAAGTCTGACTCTTGGAGCATATTCAAATTTATTGGCAGTATTCGTGAGCTTACTGTCTAAGAGCTCATAATTCTGAAATCTCAATTATGACTAATTTCTTTAAGATTATTTATTCACATTATGGTTCAAAAATCCTAAATGAATGAAACAAGATATAAGAAAAGCATTGTAGTTGTTTCTAATTATGCAAAGAAAACCATTTAAAAAAATATGACAGTAACGCATAATTAGTTGTTGAAAGCAACTCATTATTGTTTTCAGAAAATTATTATGTGCGTTGATGTGTGAAAACATTACATCTGAACCTCTGTTAGTTTTGGTGATACATATAGGTGTGTGCCCTTTTTATTTGTAATGGAGGTGATGCTAGCAGAAAGCTAAAAAAAAAAAAAAGTATCGTTTTCAAAATTTAGGTATTGTTTCTTTTTTCTGTATTAAGGAATACATAAAACTCTTTATGTAATTCATTCAAACAAAATTAATATTCTAGTATTTTTTTTAAGTTGTTGAATAGATCTGCAAATTTTTAACCGTAATATTTTATCTAAATAAAAAGTTATGATGAACATTTTTGAAGAATTTTAAAAGCCAAATTCATTGTTACTCAGAGCAATTGCATAAAAAAGCATATCAAAAGTAATGCATGCATACACAGAAGTTAGCACATCATAATTTATTGGCACTAATTAAGATATAAGTATTGAAGCATAGTCAAATTTTCAATGCATCTTGGTATATGAAAGAAGATGAACACTTAAAAACATACACTTTTGAATATATAGTTAATTAAAATTAAGTTTTTAAGAAATTAAAGTATAGAAAATTTGAATATAAAAATTGTAGCATGCCTTGTCTTTAGTATGTATATCCACTATATATATAATTTTTTATTTAAAAAATCCTCTGCTGCATATGAAATATTTCATGGAAAGTGCTAACAAAAATCATGGCGTTTGTTATTATTCACCAAAAAAATGTGAAAAGGAAAAATTAGTAATTATTATAATTTGTTGATTACGGTATAAATTGTCATAGTATAATGCATGACACATGAAAGAGGATCCCCTACCGTGCCATTTGCACACAACTTTCCTTTCCAACATTTCACACTCTCTCTATTTTTCTTTTTTTGGCTTAAAACATTACACACTCTTAACTTCACAACTTATATGCAGCCAGAAAAATAATATAATTCAATAGAATATATTTTTTTACATAACTTGCATACTAAAATAAATTTTTAAAATATTATACTTATTTTTTCAACACGTAATAAGCTAACTAATAGAAAAATATGGCTTTTGGGTTATATATAAAAATATAATGTTTAATCATTTAAAATACATGTTATTGAGCTTCGCGTGGCTTCAAAAATATTTAAGATTGAACGTTGAAGGTCCACAAGAGTCCCTCACAATTATCATGTTTTCTTCAAAATAATGTTGGTTGGAAATTATGGAGATGGATAAAAATTTTATAAAAATAGAAGGAAAAAAAAATTGTGCTTGTTTTGTATTGAACTTTACTAAAAGATACGAGAAAACATTATAGGATTAAAAAAATGTTTAGAAAGCTCAATAAAATATATATAGAAATATGAAAGAATAAACAATTGTATAAAGATGGAGCAATATCTTCTATAATTTTAGGTTATATGAAAATCCCAATGAAACATATAAAAATTTAAAACAAATATAAAAATTATAAAAAAAACTCAAATATCTCACCTATTACAAGTAGGATCTAAATACTGAAAGTTGAATATTCTATAGATTTGTAATTTAGCATCTAGTCATATTATGTTTTTCAAACTGCTACTATGACATTTGTAAAGATTGTGTACAAAAAGACAAATTCATTGGTGCAGTGGCCAAGGGAGATTTAAAATAACTGAAGCATAGTCAGGTTTCTAAGCTTTTCGATTTGGAGCCAAAAATCTTACTAAGAGGTAAACTTAAAATAAAATCGGCCTTGTGATATCACCAATTTCTTTAGGAATGCATCTTGCAAAATAGCAACAAAACAAAAAGAACTAATGCTATTATTGCAATCATTAAAGTTGAAGATTTAAAATAGTGGGCTGGTAGCAAATACCTGTAAAAGAGTTGTATTCTAATTGTATGTCTTTGAGCTCTTCGCATTGTACCCAAATGGATGGCAGGGCTCCAGATAATGCGTTGTGTTGAAGATATAGCCCTTGTAATTTTGGAAGTCCATGACATACACTAGAGGGAATGCTTTCAGACAAATTATTCCAGCTTAAATCAATCTCTTGTAACTCCGAAATATTGAAGATATTTGATGGTATTTGGCCAGAGAGCTTATTTCCACCCAAATATAGAAGTTTTAGATTTTGGAGATGGCCAATCTCTCTTGGAATATCTCCTGCAATATTATTTGATGAAGAAAAGAAAAATAAAACTAAATGAGGTAGAGAATTAAACATGGAGATGTGATGCAAATAAATACTCATTGCTGTATAAATACAAATATAAAGTATAAATGCAAAGGCAGTTCCATTTTAATGTATCGTGCGAGAGATTGTCAAGGAATGTATAATTAATATATTTATTTTAATTAAAAACATTTAATCATCACAAACATATCATAAATTCATAGTGTGATAATTAATTAGTAGAGCCATCAGAATTGTTTGTGATGATACACAACGAACCCATGTGAAAAGAAGAAAAATTTTTTGGTAGTAACTTCATTTGTGCCGAGCCTCTTTTATAAGTGTATATTGTATAGTCACATAGGTACAGATTTTGACTTATATTTGACTAAATTTATTAATATTCCATACCTAGTTAATTAATATTTATATACTTTTCTCTTATCTCTTAATTATATGTAAACTATGCTTATTTTCTTCTTTTTATATTTTACAGGAAAAATAATACATTAAATTAAAAAACTAAAATATATTCGGACTGTAGAGGCATCACAACTACAACCGGCCTTTATTGCCAAGAGAAGAACAACATTGGGATAATGAACATGTTTATATTGTTGCATTGTGAACATGTTTCATTATCTATCAATGTCATATTGGATATTGCCAAATGCAGGAGAGAAAGAGGGGAATAAATAAGGAACTAAAGGAGCAACTATGATATATTTTATTGGCCATAGGTACATATATTTAATTTATAATATAAGCCTTTAAATGGTGTTAATATTCTGTGGCAAAAGTAATTAGATGTGGCACATCTAGGAAAGGTGTTTCATGAAAAAAATTCCTTAAAAATGATTCAATGAGCAACTGATTAATTTTTCTTTCTTGAATGAACACGTTTAAGTACCATAAAAAGCTTTTCCATGTAAAATTGTTGTAGATATTTAATGCTCACTAAACTATTACTTATTTCTTATAAATAGATTGAAGGGATTATCATGGACATGTTGAGTGGAGAAGTTGTTTCAAGCAATGCATTATTGAAACCATTTGAACAATATGACGATAACACAATATGACCTCTTGAGAGCATGGTTAAGTTTTCAATGCTTCTTCAATGACGAGGCAAGACAAGTTAAAGGCATGTCATTATATATATAATCTTCATATTTGTAAGATGAGCACTTTTGATTTTAAAGAGTATCTCCTATAGTATTTCTTTCAATGTGGCAACAAAATTGGCCTATGTAGAATTGAGGAGACAATATTCCGGATCAATTACCTATAATAATATAATAACTTTAAGCAAATCACAATCAATATAATATATTTGTTTGACACAAAGTATTTAACTTTGATAAATTGATAGTCTTCAAGAATATATACTTATTGGGTTATGGTTCAAAAATCCCAAATGAAAGAAACAAATTCTAAGAAAAGCAACGTACTTGTTGTTTATGATAATGCAAAGAAAATAATTAGAAAAATATGACAGGAATGCATTATGAGTTGTTGGAAGTATGGTTAAGTTTCAAAATTATGATGCTTACAACAAAAAATATGGAAATAACTGAAAATTTTCATTGGATATCAACATCATATATCCATTCTTTCAAAAACTTGTTTCCAGAAAATTGGCTTCCCAAATGAGAAGACATGTCCTGGCTGGCATTAATAAAATTAAAATAATTAAAGACTTACTTTTATGCATAAAGAATTATTAAAACAAGAAATTTTATCAATACACAAACTAATAATAAAACAAAAGATGAAAATAAAAAATAAAATGAAATGTTGATCTTAATTAGTAATGCTAAGAAAATCATCTAAAAGAAGAAGTAGCTACTTAGAATATCCTAATTTGGAAAAAAAAAATTGAACTTAGATGCTCCGGAAGAGAAGATGCCCTCACTAGCACCATTAAAATTAACAACAACCAAAGTCCTTTTTTAACCAGCTAGAACTAAAGATTTTTTTTTTTTGTTTGAGTTTGTGTATCATCCCTTAAATGATTACCCTTTTATTTAAAATAAAATTCAAGGAATCATCCTTCAAAACTCATGGCTTCTAAGAGATGTTATTGAATGTAATTCTATGAATACATTCATCAAATAAAAGCACACATTAACACACATGTGGGGAACTTTAGTTGGGAAAGGATTGTAGAGATATCTCATGCATTCATGTGTATCAAGGTCCTCTGGCTACTAAAATGTCACTCTGATACGTTAAGACGTGACTGGACAAATTCCAAGCCCGAGATAGAAGGATCAATTTATTATAAACAAACCTCCCAAAAGCCTCTCAAATAATCCAATCTCATATCTGAAGGTTAGGAGGCATATTATGGAGTCTAGATGAGTTCTTCGAGCTAGGAGTTTTCCCTCTTTTCATCTTCTTTAGATTCTTTTTATATATCTTATCTAGGATCTAGTTTTAACTCTATTATTTCTTGTTCCCTATCAGGTAGGGAGTGGCCTAGCTGTGATGGATTTTATTCTTTTTTGGTTTCGTTTATTTTCCTATTGAACATCAATTTTTTGTCTATGAGAATTTTTGTCTAGTTGAGATGAATTTTTGTTCATATAGATGGCTGCTATATATATTATCTGTGGGTGGTTTGATGACCTAAAAAGTGAAAGACTTACCAAGACCTAGAGAGATAGTCAGAATAATTTAGAGATTGCTGGTGACTGAAATCTTAGCTTTATGATTTAGTTAGAAAGTAGAGTTTAGAGGGATCTAAATTTAACTCTGATTAAATATATACTTATATACAGGAAAGGAATTGGGATACCAAAGAGACAATTATCACTATAAAAGAAGGGAAATAAACAACTAGATTAGAGTAACTCATTCTGGTAAGTGAACCTAATCCCTTGGTTTCTGATTGTTAATTAATTGTTTTCATCGCTTTTATCGTTCCCTTATTTATTTGTGTTATTTAATCAGTTATTAAAATATTTTCAAAACTCTTATTTATTTTTATAAATAACAAATATCACTATCTTCTTCTGGATTTGACACAAAATACTCAATTTATTACTATATAAATTACGTACACTTGTGGGAGCAATAAATATTATTATTGTCACCAGATAGCTGTATTTTGACTAGAAAGCTATTAGCATTTAAGTTCACAATTATCAAAGTTTCAAAAGACAAAAGAAAAAAATGATGGATGGTGCCAAAATATAACCGGATAACATTAAACCTTGTAAATTGTTGTGACCAAGATCGAAATGTTTTTAATTAAGCAAAATCAAGTTTCCAATGCATCTTGGTATGTAATAACAAATTAATTTAAATCTAAGTATATGAGATTGTTTTGTAACGAGAGACATATTTTGTAATTTTAAATTTTCATGCAGTGTGTTAAAGTGATATAATATAACTTTGTGAGATGATTGAGGCCATTGCTTAGCAAGGCATCATTTTTCAAGTTTATAATTTTTTATTTAATTTAAAAAATCATCCACTTCTTATAACACATTTCATGGAATGCGCTTACAAAAATATGATGTTTGTAATTATTATTCACAAAAAATGTGAAAAGGAAAAAATAATCATGTACTTATAATTTGTTGATTACTATATAAATTTTCAAAATAAAAATATAACCCATGACATGTGGAAGTGGATCCCCTCCTACAGTGCCAATTGCACACAGTTTTTTTTTTTTTTTTCGTTTTTGGTTCTATATGCATTCAACGTTACACACGTTTAATATAATATCACAAGCTACATGCAGCCAGAAAAAAATAAAAAAAAACTAAATAGATCATAAAACAAATAGATATTTTTTTCTATATAACATACAAGTTGAATACTAAACTAATTTTTTTTAACATTATACTAATTTATTTCAACACATAATTGTCTAACAAAAAGAAAAGAATGGCTTTTTGGGTTATATATATAGTCTTCAATGTTTCAGTATATATTTTATTGAGCTTCACACAGATTCAAAACTATTTCAGATTGAACAGTGATGATCCAAAAAGGTTCTTCACAATTATTTTATTTTACTTCATATGATGTATATCATGTTAGAAAGATACGCAGTTACATTGACAACACATAAAAACCAACAACAAAATGTCTATTGGAGAATGGAGATAGATAACTATTTTTTGAAAAAGGAAAAAGTTGCACTTGTTTTGTGTCGAACATTACTGAAAGATACAAGAAAATATTGAAGGATTAAAAAAAATATCTAGGAAGCTTAGTAAAATATATAGAGAAATATGAAAGAATAAAAAAATTGATAAAGGCTTGTGGAGCAATATTTTCATATTATATAAAAGTTCAAGTAAAATACATAAAAACTTAAAATATATATATATATATATTATACAAAACTTTACCACCACATCCCCATTCCCCATGCGGTTCATTCAAACATAAAATTCTAATTCTGATTATTTGAATTGCAATTTTTTATATAGAGTTAAAAACTTTGAGATTTAAATCTGAAAATTATAGAGACCATTCTAAATTACTATTATAAAATTTATATAAATCTCCACAATTCATAAACTTTTAAAAAGTATAACTTACACTTTGTAGAACATTGACGGGTCAACATTTAATTAAAATTATCTGTATTTAATTTTGAAATTAATTTTACAATTGATTTAAACGTACACTATTAAAAATAATCTCATGTATGTTTTTTGAAGAAGCCCATTGAAGACAAGGAAGAAAAGAGGACAAGAGGATAGCAGGGCTTGGAGTCCGCAGTCGCAAAATGTATATTCAGAGCTTAAGTGCAAAGAGAGTGGGAAGTGCAGGTGCAGCATGTTCGGCGTGAGAGTAAAGCAGCTGCAGATTTCTGAGCTAAGGTGGACGGAGATGGGAGACGGAGATCTTGGTCGGAGGGGGAGAGAAAAAGTGGAGGAGAGAGAGAAGAATTTTTTATATTATAAAAAATTAAAAAATTTAAAATGGGCCCACTAATGGAAAAAATGGATGGAGAAAACGGCAAGTGACAGAACAATTAATCTTTGAGTTTGAAGAATATAAATGACCTATAGTTGAATTTAGGGTCCCTAATAATTTTTTGCATACAATTGAAAGGTAAAAATAACCCTTAATCCAAATGATAATTAATAGAAGTTTGTAGATGAATTTATTTTGACCAACAACATAAGTGGAAAATTGACGCCAAAGAAGATTAACTGAGCTTGATAATAAGGCAAATTATCTTAAATCACACAAAAATCTACACTAAGATTAAGCAAAAGGAATATTTACAAAAATAAGATAAATTTATATCATTGTAAAATGGAAGAATGCTAATAACACATTAGTTATGTGAAACATACCTGTTAAGGAGTTGTAAGACAAAGACAACATCTCAAGTGAGGATAAGTTAGAAATAGTTGGAGGTATTCTTCCTGAAAGCTTGTTTCCTCCAATCCATAAAATCTTCAAACATTGAAGTTTTCCAATCTCAAATGGAATGGATCTTTCGATAGAATTAAATCTCCAATCTAATGTCTCTAACTTTGACAAATTAGAAACATTTGGAGGAATAAAACCTCCAAAACTATTATTACGGAGATGGAAGTGTTGAAGCATAAGTAAGCTTCCAATCCAAATTGGAATTTCTCCATTGAATTCATTGTAGTTCAAGTTGAGAATTTGCAGCTTGTGTAATTGAATCAACTCTTTTGGCAGCTCACCATGAAGGTTGTTACTATGAAGGTCAAGTTTAACTAGGAAAGACAAATTCCCAATTTTTGAGGGCAAGGTTCCCTTGAGACCCATCTCACCAAGATTCAAGGCTATTACTCTCTCATGATGAGCATCACACATAACCCCAACCCAATTGCAAATGGAAGAAGAGTTTGACCAATTAGCCAAGTGATTGTCAGGGTCCTTAACAGAAAACTTGAAAGCAAGAAGTGCCAATTCATCATTCGTTGTAAAATTGGTGAGGCATAAAGTGAAATGAAAACAAAGTAGGGAGAACAAGAGAAAGGGGAAATGAAAACAAAGATTTGCCATGTTGGATAGGTTCAGGGCTTCTTAGATTGATGAAGTGGTTGGAGGAGAAGGTCGTACTATATATATACACACGCTTAGAAATTCATGAGCACAACTTTTAAACAGGACAGATGATTAATTATTTGCATTTAAATTAAAACTGTTGATTATGATATTAATGGTAGAAATTTCTCGGCTCAAGTAATATCCCTTGTCTACTTTTGTATCAATCAGTGGCCACTAGTTATAATTAATCTAAGGATGGTGGGGCCTGCAAAGAAGTTTAGAAAATGAAGAGACATTATTGGCATATCCTTCAATTTGTTGGAGATTATGTCCATTTGATATTGGAAATAAAAAATGAATTTGAACGGAAGACATTAAACGAAGGAAAAATGTTATTTTATATTGTACATAATATATATAGGTATATAAGAAGAAGAAATTGTTAAAATAATTGGAAAATTTAAGAAGAAGAAAAATAATGAAACATTTGGATTGCGTCAACTACTTTTTCCTTTGGGACTTGACTCTTGAGCACTTCGATTTGTTCTCTCCCTACTTCCAATAAATTTATAAAAAAAAAATTAATGGCTTGTTTGATTTCTATATTTAAAAACTTTTTTAAAATAAAAATATAAAAACAAATTATTTGGATAGGTGTTTTGGATTTAAATGTTTGCAAAACTGTTCTCATCTTTTTTTTTTAAATAAAAGGTCTTAGAATTATTTTTTTCTTTTTTATTTTTACAACACATTATAATTGATACTGAACGCTACTATCAGCTATAGTTAACTACTATCATTACCCATTGGTGACCACCATTATCTTCCGATTTTTTAACTGAAATTATTTTCAAATTTACATAATCAAACAGTTTTCTTCTGTTTTGGTTTCAAAAATAATTTTTAAAATTTGATTTACAAAATAGTTTTTAAAAACAAAAATGGGAACAAAATCAAACAATCTCTAAATTTTGGGTCCCAATTTTTTGTTTGTCACAAAAAAATAAATTATTAATTAGAAAAATTATATGTTAATTTGAATATCACTAACGAAAACAAACCAATTTAGTTTTTTTCATAGTTTTTTTATATAGTGATTGGGTAGGGATTAATGGTTTGACAGTACAAACTTTAGGCTGTCATTCTAATACTTTGAACTATAAACAAGGATCTCATTTTGAATCTTGCTGAAAGTATAGAGATTATTAAATATTTAATTTTTTTTTCATATAATACACACACATACAAACACACGCAAAATTTATTAAAGTATATTATTGTGTCATTTTTTCCCCCCAAAATATGGTACTAGAGTAGGCTTGCCCAAAGAAAAATATGGACACCGACTAAAAAGATAGTTTGTCACCATTAATGGCTTCTTTTCCATGTTGGCTTCAATAATGGGTTGAGAATAGCAAGATTTCTATTATTATATGTCGTTTCTTACGCGAACTTGATGTTCAAATTTCAAAGTGAAATGACTTTAATATATATATATATTATTTTCATTCCTCTGATTCTATTATTGTGCCATTTTCTCTACGCACGCATATATAAAAAATATATATTTTATCTTAGGATAGCTTAGACGATAAGAATGGAACTAAGTGTTTGCACTCTTAAAATGCATTCACATATGCATGGGAATTGGAAAATTAATTATTATTATTATTATTATTATTATTATTATTATTAATGATGGTTATTTTTTACATAACTTACTTTACTCCATTTATAAAATCGTATTTTAAATATTTTTACTTAACAAAAATAATATACACAGACTATTCAATTTCCAATCAAAAAACAAAATCCTCATTATTGTGTCATTTTCTCCAAGATATGAGTGCTTAAGTAGGTTTGACTTTAGAAAAATGTGGACACCGACTAAAAAAGCCCAGAGTTCTATGATTTTGCCGATTTGTTTACGCAACCTTAATTTTCAAAATAAAATGACTTAAATATATAAAAATTATTTTTATTCCACTACTTCTATTAACGTATCATTTTCTCTATGCATATGGATTGACTTAGACATTGACATTATGTATCCGCATGGAAAAATAAGATGACCCTTACGCCATTATCTAAAATTTTGTTTATTCAAAACAACTTTGTGAATTGGGTTCTAGGGGTTTATCTAAGAGCGCTTACATAAGTATTTATAGAACAAGATTCTCATATAGGTACTTTGAAGATGAAGCAATGTTGTCCCTATGGTTAACAAAAATTAACTTTAGTCATTACATGACAAAAGAAGTTACAATTTAAACTTCAAAAATTAGAGAAAATAATCCAAAAATAACAAGTAAATATCTTGTGAGAGAATCAATATTGATTAAGTACTTTAATTCACATTTATGATTGTTGTTTATTATTATAGAAAAATAAATATGATTTCACATATAAATTCTAAAAAATAAATTAAAAAAGATTACTACTGTATCTAAACTACTATTGTTTTTTCGTGAAAGTTTACAATAATAGCACATGTTAAGCCAACAAAAATCTTATATGAGAAATTTCCTTGTCATTCTACAACTCATTGCGATGTGACCAAAGGAAAAAATATCCATGACATTAATTTAGTGGCACGATAATAGTCTTTGGTAAAATCTGAATTGTCCATATAATGTCTATTAAAGGACTCACTTATGTGATTGTATTTTTAATATTTTAGAATAAATAACAGTCAAAGTTAATATTTTAGAATAGGGATAATATTGCACTGTTTTTCAATTATTTAAGTTTAATATGATAAGAAAAAAGTCTAGTACGTCGTATGCTTTTTTTAAAGCACACAAATTTCCTTTAACCCATAGAACTTTGAAACATATGATCTAGCTAATTAATTTTGTCTAGTATATCATAAGCTTTTCGGGAAATAGTTAAAGCACACAAATGTCCATAGAACTTTCATAAATATGATCTAGCTAATTAATTTTGTCTAGTATATTATATGCTTTTGCGGAAATATTTAAACCACACAAATGTCCTTTAACCCATAGAACTTTCAGACATATGATCTAGCTAATTAATTTTCAAAATTGCTTTTTAAAAAGTAGAGAAGGTGGGTAACAAATTGATGTCCTTCTGAAGCTTGTTACTTAGCTAGCATTATTGGAGCAGTTAAGAATTTGTTAAGGGATTGTGCCTGTTTGGGTTTGGTTTTCAAACCCCTAATTCCTAAACTAACTGTATTGATTTTTTTGTTCATTGTTCTTATATTGTAACTTAATTTGTGGGTTGATGAATTTCTCTTTTCTCCAGAAAAAGAAAAAAAACAAGAACAATAATGAAATTGCATTATGAGCCTTCCACAAAGCATCCTGACTCCTGTGCATTATTAGTTGCTTCTTGATTTAACCTGTTTAATTAATTAATTGGAGATCAAAACTTTCTTAATCTGAGGGGCTACGTTGCATTTTTTAATTTCAAAACTTTATTCTCACTTTGTATTACTTTTTTTTTTTTATGAATGAAAGTTTAGATAAGTTGAGACCCAGGCTCACTAGGGCCAAGTATACCTTTAGGCTCAAAAGGTATTTATAGAGGTACATACAAATTACTTACCAACAAGATCCTTACTTTGGCAGTGGAATTTGGCCCCACAAATTTGTAAGTTATATGCCAAATCCTTTGGACCAATCTTTATTGGCACTACTGCCTGTTACAATAGTAATACGCATCATATGCAACTTAAAGTGTTGGGAACCTTCAAGGAATTTAGTTGAGACTTTAAACAAGTGCGAAAAGTAGGATCTATGGACCAAACATTATCATATCATTTTTTAATCATACGAGAAAAAATGTTGTCAAATTCTTTTTTTTTTTTCCTTTTCTTTTAAGAATTGTAGAATGATCAAGATAGATGACAGGGAAAGGGGCTTGATGGTTTGTGGGTATAACATAAAATTTTGGGCAAAACGTGTTGCTCTCAATTATATCTTGATCAAATTACTTTTATATATAAATTATTTAACCTCTAAAAAAATCAAAGACAATTTTAATTTTCATGATTGTTTGGTAATTGATTAAACATTATATATAACCTAAGAAAATTTTTTATTTATTATTTTATTCATTATGCTGCTCGAGTAATTGTTAATTATTTTCTAAGAATATTATAAAAAGTTAATTATTGAAAAGAATCAGTAAATTTCTTTTGTTTATTATTATATTTTTCGGTTTCTCAAGGTATCTCTACAATCGACAATCTTGAGACTAATCCTTCAAAGAATCTTAGTGCCATTTAAGGAGTTGTCCTCTTCCAAGAGATGCTCACCACACACACCTTTAGGAATCAAATTCTAAAGTGATGCTACACTTGCTTGGTGCTTACGAATTCGTATGCCCCCCCCCCCCCCCAAAAAAAAAAAAAGATAAGCTTAACCAACTTCGCAACTATTAAAAAAATTATAGATATATAATAAAAACTGTTAAAAAAACTGTAATAAATTATTATATTAAATACGTATTTCATTAATATTTTTTGGATATGTGTGTTTCAGATATTATCTCAGTCAACTTTTGTATTTATTTTTTAAAAAATTAATACATATACAATTTGGAATAACTAAAAATAAAATATGAATAAAAAATTAAAAAAATTATATGCATAAATTTTTTGATATTTTAAATTATTATTACTTGACATTTTTGTTTACAGAGGGCTAGTTTGGTACAAAAATGTGAGTTAACGGTCAACTAATGGTTTGAGTAGATGGAAATTAAATCTTAAAAGTAGAAGGGGGATTGTGTTTTATATATATATATATATATATTGTGTTTTCTGATTATTGATTCTATGGGAAGTTTGTATAGGTTTTCAAAATAGAAGGAAGGTATATGTAATTAAGGTAAAATAGATGGAAGGTCAAGTTTTTTACTCTTATTATTATTATTATTACTACTACTACTACTACTATTATTATGGTTTTTTTAAATAAAATTTACTTTACTCCATTTACAAAATCATATTTTAATATTTCAACTCGAAAAAAAAATAGTTTACCGACTATTCAATTTTTAACATAGAATCTACGTTATTATGTCATTTTTTTTCCAAATATATGAGTATTTGAGTAGACGACCAAAAACAAAATCCCCATTATTGTATCATTTTTTTCAAGATATGAGTACTTGAGGAGGCTTGACCAAACAGACACCGCCTGAAAAGTTAGATTATCACTATTAATGGCTTCTTTTTCTTGTTGCCTTGAGCAATGGGTTGAGAAGAGCAAGACTTCTATTGTTATGTCGTTTTCTTTGTGAAAAATTAATGTTCAAATTTCAACATGCAATGACTTAAATACACACACACACACAAAATTATTTTATTCCTCTACTTTTATTATTGTGCCTTTTTCTCTACGCATATGAATTGACTTAGACTTTGAAATTATTTATCCGCACATAAAAATAAGACAACCATTATAGTATCATATAAAATTTTATTATATTCCTCTCGTTATATTTGCAAGGAATTTGGAGGAGGAATTTTATTATCCTTTTCATAAAATTTCACAATCACTCACGACTTACTACACTTACAAACCTCAATGTTTTTTCATTGTATAAGCCCAAAATAACTGCATATTTAAATTTAAATGAACTAATTAGTGATATAGATTATGGACTCAGGTTCATTTGCTTGAATCCGTTAGGTCAAATTTTCCAAACAAATGTTACCATAATATAGATTTTTATTATGAATCGCGGTCTAGCAACTCACCACGCTCCATGCGTCCTTCACCATACTAATTCTCATCCAAAACACATACACGCACCATATTCACTCTTCCTATATTGCTTTTACTGGCTTTTTGAGTCGGATTTGGAATGGTGAGTGTCTTAAATTAATTCAACCACTATTGAATTTTATCATCATTTAAAATTAATTATCATAATACATTTCACTCTAAAAATTTAGAACAATTCTATATGCTATACCATTCAAAAGTTTGAGATTTGATGATTTCTAAGTATCATATGACAAAATCTTTGACATTCATTCAATATAATTGAATAGTTAATCATCTCAAGTGGGACACTTAATAAGTGAGTAGATTTGTGTTGGGATGAATTTGATGAATTTCTCTTTTCTTAGTGGAACAATAATTAAATTGAACTATGTGCCTTCAACAAAGCATCCTAAGCATTATTAGATGCTCAACGTGTAGCTTCTTTTTTATTATTCAACCTAATTAATTAATTAATTAGTGCGGGATCAAAACTTTATTATGCACGTGCGTACGTTGTTGCTTTTTCTGGGTCTCTTTCAACTTTTTCTTTTTTGTAGTTTTTAATTTCAAAACTTTATTGTTGCCTTGTCGTATTAATGCGGGTCTTATGCTACCTAAACTGTTGTGAACCTTCCAGGAATTAAGTTGAGAGACTGAGTAAGTGTGATCACAAGGATCCATGGATCCAATAATCTTATCATTTTTAATTACACAAGAAAAAATGCCAAGCATACTAAATTTATATAATTACATTCGGCGTGAACAAATAAGTCAGTAATTTGGCCAAAAAAAAAAGTGAACATATGTATTAGTTTGAAATAACTTTTGATTTAGTTTTGGTTAATTTACATGTAAAATAACACACACACACACACATTTTACAATAAAATACAACCATGTGAGTTCTTTAATGTAAATTATATGGACAGTTCAAATTCTACTAAAGACTATTAATGTCACTGTATTAACGTACATCACGGATATTTTTCCCTTTGGTCACATTAATGAGTTGTAAAAGGACTACGCATTTCTCATTAATGATTTTTATAGGCTTAAGATGCCGCCGGTATTATAGATGTATCAATAATCATTTTAATTTATTTTTCATTAATTATTATGTGTAATCATATTTCTGCTTTATTTTTTATAATCATATTTATGTTTTCTCTAGTAATAAAATACAATCATAAATGTGAATTCTCAAAAATATAATATGAACATTCCAATTTTAACAAAGAATTTATTGTTAACTATTGTACCATTCTCTGTACGTTATGAGTTTATAAGCTGTTCTTCATCATCATTTAATACGTGTGATTGACACAAATTATGACAGAAGTAGAAAGATGCGCGAGAAATTCATTGTCTCTTTTTCTTTCTGCCTTTCTTTTTCCAGAAATTCATATATTTTATCTTAGGATATCATAGAAGATCATGATAGAATAAAGTTTTTGTAGCTAACTAAGGTTAGCATGAGTGGTAGATCATGCTATTACTTAAGCAAATGATTGGGGGTTTGATTGTTAACCCTTGTGTATGTAGTAACTTACTTGAGAAAGGTCTATCTTTTTCTTTCAATACTTTATGATGGATAATCTTTGCTATCAGGGGAGCCTACTCCTTATACTATCCACAAAAAAAAAAAAAAAGAATAAAGTGTTTGCAATGTTCATGGTTAAACACATGCACGCATGCATGGGAATTGGAAAATTATTTTATTATTATTATTATTATTATTATTATTATTATTTTAATTATGGTTATTTGTTTACTTAACACCTACTTCTCCATTTATAAGTATTTTAAATATTTGAACTCGACAAAAATAATATACATCGACTAATCAATTGCTAACCTAGAGTCTACTACACAGCCAAAAATAAAATTCCAATTATGGTGTCATTTTTTCCAAGATGTACTTGAGTATGTTTGAGCAAAGGAAAACAGGGCATAGACTAAAAAGATAGATTGTCACCATTAGTGGCTTAACATTGATGAGCTGTAAATGATTAAGCAATTTCTTATCAATGAGTATTATAGGTTTAACATGCCCTATTATTGTAAACTTTTATTGTAAGAAAACGGCAGTATAGATGCATAAATAATAACTTTTAATTTATTTTTATTAATTCAAATGTGCAATCATTTTTATTTTTTATATAGTAATAAAATACAACTATAAATGTGAATTCTTAAAAATATAATATGAACACTCTAATTTTAACAAAGGCTTTATTATCAACTGTTGTACCATTCTCTTTATGACATGGATTTATAAGTTGTTCATCATCATTCAAGAAATGTGAAAGGAATTTATGAATTGATTAATAATTTTCTTAGTATGTTGACATTGCCTGACTTCAAAAATTATAGACACAAGTAGAAAGATGTGAAGATCCAACATCAATAAATTCATTGCCTCTTTTTTTTTTCTTTCTTTCTCTTTTTTTTTTGAGAAGTGAATATAATTTATCTTAGGATAGCTTAGTTAGATTATAAGAATAGAATAAAGTGTTTGTAGTTTTAACTGTTAAATACATCAACACATGCATGGCAATTGGAAAATTTATTATTCTTGTTATTATTATTATTATTATTATTATTATTATTATTTTTTATTAATGATGATGATGATGGTGATGGTGATGGTGATGATGATGATTATTTTTGTACATAACACCTACCTGCATTTATAAAATCACATTGTAAATAGTTGAACTCCACAAAAATAATATACACTAACTATTCAATTTTTAACATAGAGTATACTTCACGGCCCAAAAAAAAAATTCCCTTTAGTGTTTTTTTTTTTTAAAGATGAGTACTTTAGCAGGTTTGACCAAAGAAAAATGTGAACACCGACTAAAAAGATAAATTGTCACCTTTTATGACTTCTTATTGGCTTTAGTAATGGGTTGAGAAAAGCAATAGTTCTATTATTATGTCATTTTCCTTACACAAACTTAATGTTCAAATTTCAAAATGAAATGACTTAGCTTAATATGTATGTATGTATGTATGTAAATTATTTTTATTCCTCTACTTTTATTACTGTGCCATTTTCTCTATGAATATGGATTGACTTAGACTTTGAAGTTTTGTTGCCACATAAAAGAATAAGACTACTATAACATTATCTAAAATTATATCCCTCCAGTTATATTTGTAAGGAACTTGGAGGTAAAATTTCACGATCACTCACAACCTACTGCATTTACAAACCTTAATGTTTTTTCATTGTATAGGCTGAAAAAACACCAAGAATAACAATTGAATCACATTATGCGCTTTCCACGAAGCATCCTTAGCATTATTAGATGCTCAACGTGTAGCTGGTTTTTTTATTTAACCACTTTAACTAATTAATTAATTAATTAATTAATTCGGGATCAAAACTTTTTTGAGTACTCATAGGCATCTTTCTATTAGAGACAATATTATTCTATGTACAAGCAATCACTAATGTGAGCACCTTTTGCAATGGGAACTCAAACTTTAGTGTGCCATGTTATGAGAGATTAGCCCCTGCTACTAGAGCTAACCCCGATCCTATCCATAAAATGTTCTAAAAAAACAAAAATAAGGTATCAAACAAAAAGATGAAATAATCTTCCAATTTTACCTTTCAACTAGAGAAGTCATTTGCATAAACAATAACATAACTCAAGTCATTATCTTCATTTAACTAATTGAAATGTTCAGATTTTTTTTTAACAAATCTAGCAACATGACAACTTTCCTTAAAATACATGAAAAATGTCCCAAAAACTTTATAAATAGGACAGAAGGAGTGATATGAATTTTTAAGTTGAATTGACTTTGAAATAAATGAGTTTGAATAAAAATGATGAGACTCAATTTCTTTTTTGGCCCCATTAAAAATCAGCAAGTTGTTAGAAAAAAGACTGGGAAATTTTCACTTTTACAGACCAAAGAGTCTCCTTGACAGTGCTATTATTTTTTCATAACGTAAATATTCGAGTTTACACTTGACTAAGAAAAACATGAACTAGAGTAAAAAGATGAATTGTCACCAATCAGGGCTTATTTTTCTCTCTATGACTACAATAGGGGAGAAAAGACAAGAAGGCATCGATATGAATTTACTGATTCCCGCTGTTTTTGAATGAAATGACACAGAAAATAAAATTGTTACAGACATTTTTATTCCTCAACTATTTCCATAGAAGCGTCTCGTATTGTAAACTTTTTTTCTAGGTGATGTCTTCCTTTAATATTTGAAAATAGTGCAAAATGTTATATACAAGGACACAAAAAATTATAAATAAATACCCTATAAAAAATTAATATTGATTAAATTCTCTAACTTAAACATAAATTTTGTTATTTGCATGGTACTTAATTGCTTGTACTATGAGTTTGTATCAGAAATTTTGTTGCTAATTTAAATAAAAAATATTTTATTTAAATAGCTTTCATATTTTTGCTAGTACTTAATTTACTTGTCATACTTTCTCTTTTTTATAACATTGGTCTTTTAATGTTCTTTAATTTCGCCCCTCATTTAGTTCCGTTAGAGTTACAAAAGATGAAGTTTGGCCAAAAAAAAAAAGAGTTACAAAAGATGAAATTCTTGATTGTATTAAACTAATTAAATTGTTGAATTAAATGAGGGTAAAATAAAAAATATTATTAAATTTTTTTAAAATTACAAAACGAATTATAATATTCATGAAAAATTTTATCAAAGAAAGACCATCACAATAAGCCAGAATAAGTACTACTCATTCTTAAATTACTAAGTAGTACTTATTTAATTTATTTTTTATAGGATTTTATTATATTAAAAAATAAACTGTTGAGGTGCAATAATTGAGGGAATTTCCTCTGTATTTTACAGTTCATTCATTGATGCAATTTAAAAAAAGTATCATCTTTGAAGAAACTTGTTCTGTTAGGGGAGGTGGATCTTTTTACAAGGCCTATTGGTAGGATTCTGGATACAAATGGTGAGTGGGGTTTCCGTCAAACCAATGAGATTGGATTACTGTATGATGATATGATCCCCTGTGGGTCTTTCTGAATGTTAGTATAGGGATGAGAAGGGCTTAGTTTGCCCGAGGATTCTTGTTTAGTTCTGTTTTGGGCTTTTTGCTCCTTTGTTTAACCAAAATACAAAATCAAAAAAAGTCTTATCTCATCTTTCTATTCATGTTCATGCATTTTCAAGTCTAAGTCAATTGATATATCATCTGGCGTAGAGGAAGGGGCTGCACAAAATATAATACAGGGTCTTCCTCAAAAATAAAATATTCCTTGTCATTTTTAATTAACTCATATTTATAATTCCACTTTACTACTATGATAAAATTAATGGTCAAAATTTCAAGTAAATTTTTATGACCTGAACTTAATTCTTTAAGCCCTTATGCGTAAACATCAACCAAATGGTTGCCAAAGATAATATGCAATGGTATTTGATGAACTTGTTTTTTAAGTTTCCCAATTTATCTGTACAGTTGACAGTCATGAGACTAATTCTTTGAGAAATCTGAGTGTCATTTAAGGGGTTTTCCTCTCCTAAATAAAACTTTCTATACACACATCAAAGAATCGAATTCTAAAATAATGCTTAAGTGGCCTTGATTACTATTTGGTGGTATTTGATGAACTTAATATCAACAGTACATGACCAAAATTCCCATAAATTCAAGACCTTTGTTGGATCTTATAAAGAGCAAAGCTAGTATCAAGGGTGAAATTATAAGTAAAAATATATAAATTATTTTTTGTTGATATTTTATTGTACCTAAAAATAAATCATTGATCATTCTTAATTTAACTTGGGCTAATTTTTTAAGTAACTCAACACTTATTTTTATCTAATTAAAAAATAAAATTTATAATAAAAAATTGTTAGAGAATATATGGCATATTCAATCTTGAAAAAAAAAAGGATCTACAGTATTCTGTCATTTGGATACTCACATTAAGTATAACACAAGGCTCTGGGCCCTCTGATAGAGGTCTAGGCCATTGGGCCAGACCATTTTATAATTCATCATTAACTTTAAAATAGATATAAGGTTAAAAGTGTTAATTCGCTCTAAACATTTTTTTAAATGTTGGGCACCTTGAAATTAAGGGTGGGGCAATATTACCCTTCATGCATTGAAAATGGAGCAATATCACCCTAAATTTACAAGAAAATAGCCAAAAATTTACACAAAAGAAACTTATGAAAAATTAATATTGATTAAATCCCTTAAATTAAAAATAAACTTTAATAAACTAATACTATTTCTTACCCATACAGAAAATATAAAAATATTATTATTTTAACCAACCACTTTAACCAACTACTGTGTGGTTGTCCATGTTGCTCACCGTTAACATGATGTGGGAGAAGGTAGTTTGACTATTTCATAGACGTATGTGATTATTTTACATTTTAATTACTCCCTTTTAGGTGTTGGGTGTTCCCCGGAAAATACATCAAGAATAAATATGCACCCTTACCCATTAATATTCAATATTGCATGTTAAAAAGTAGAGAAGGTAGGTTATAAATTAATATCAAACAACAGAAACATGGTTACAAATTGCTAAAACTCTCAACAATTGATCTAGTTAACTTTTAATATTTCCTACTGATGGCCTAGTAGCCTAGTGACATGTATGGTATGCTTGAAAGTATATGTTGAAATTGAAAGGACTGGTCATTGATGGAGTGACATGGGGTGGAGTGGGATGGAGTGGAACACAATGGAACATTCCATTGTTTAGGAGTTTTATCAAGGGAATAAATAATTTTATTTAATCATTATTTAAGAATAACTGTAAAATTAATATATTTAAATTGGATATAATTATGTTTTTCAGTTTTAAGGTGAGAGGGAGTGAAAGAGTGAGAAGGGTGAGAAGAATGGGGGATAATTTTATAATAATATTATTTATATTAGGTCATTCTATCATTTGAGGGGTTAGAGAAAATGGGTTTTGGATGGCTAAAAATCGTTTGAAAAAATTTCTTCCAAACAATGGTATCAAACTTCTAGCCATCTCACTCCATTCCATTCCATCATTTAAAAAAAAACAAAAGAAACTTGCAAACACTATCATAAGCTCTCTTGTAAATGGGAGCTTGTGTGAGTTGGATTCTGCTATTATTAGTAATCTTAGGTTATTAGCGATAGCTCCTATAAATAAAAAAATTAATATTTCCTATTACAAATTAAAAGGACCAAATTCACTTAAACTTTTGTAATTAGAGGGTTTTAATATATACCAAATGATGGGTAATTTTCTCTTTTTCAGGCCACATAATTTCCTTGACAGTGCCATTTTTCCGTAGCATAAATATTTGAGCTTACACTTGACTAATAAAAACATGAAAAAGAGTAAAAAGATGAATTGTCCCCTTTCATGACTTATTTTTCTCTCCTTGATTACAATAATGAGTAGAGAAAGCATAGGACATGATTGATATGGATTAACTGAACACCTCTATTTTGAATCAAATGACATAGAAAATAGGATGGCAAAAAATATTTTTTCCCTTTAACTATTTAAATAAAAGCGTATAGTATTTTAATATTCTTTTGCAGGGCAATACTGGTCTTTAAAATTTGAAAACAGTGCAATGCCGCATCAAGTATTAACAAGTATTAACTTTGACTGTTGGTTGACTGAAAAGAATAACAAAAAAATCTCAAAAATTGTAGAAAATGACTCAGAAAATTATAAATAAATATCAATTAAATCCTCTAAAGTATAAATGTTCAGATTTATAGCTGCTTAATTGCCTATACGATGAGGTTGTGTTAAAAAAAAATTTCATTGATTTTAGAAACAATTAACGGAATTACTAGTTTCACTCAATCCAGCCCCCACTAGAATTTTTCTGCAAATTTAGATAAAACATATTTTAATTTAATAGCTTTCATTTTTTTTTTGCTTGTACTTAATTTAGTAGTTATATTCCCTCTATTTATATTGGTCTTTTTAAAGTTCTTATACATAGATCAAAAAAAATATAATAAATTTGAAAAAATATGACATATTTTATTAAATTTTCCCCTCATTTAAAAGTTTTAGTTATATTAAATAAACGAGTTAAATTGTTGGATTAAATGGGGGTAAAATGAAAAAAAAATTATTGAATATTATTTTGAAATTCCAAAAATTCTTCTAATATTCACAAAAAAAATTATCAAAGAAGACCGTCATAATAAAAAAAAAATACTACTTACCAATTTATTCATTTTATAGGATTTTGTGGTAACAAAAATGAAAGTATTGAGGTTTTACAATTGAGGAAATTTCCTCAATATTTTATGGCTCATGGATGCAACTGAAGAACTCATTTTTCTACTCACGTTCATATGTTTCCAAGTGCAAGTCAATTCATACATCCCATGACGCAGAGGAAGGGGCACAATATAATGTATATATAATATGGGGTCTTTCTCAAGAATAAAATAGTCCTTGTCAATTTTAAATAATTTATATTTATGATTGTATTTTATTGCTACGATAAAATCATTTACAGCAATAAAACAACTTAATAAAATGATGATAAAGTTAATTGGCCGCGCCGAAAGGAGAATGTGGGTCCGTCTCTAAGTGTAATTCTTGCGCCTCTGGTTTTAATATAAAGATAATGTAACTACATCAAAAGACATTCTTAATTAAGTATATGCAAAGTAATCAGAATGGAAGAGGAACAAAGTAGAAGAAAAGATTAATGGATTTAATTGAATCGTGATCATGATGATAATACAAAAACTCTTGATTATTGTGTTGATTATTCTCATTTGTCTTTGTTCTTCTGTGTAGTCTCTTGGAAAATTGGCCATAAGGACTAAAAAGCTTAAATATTTGGTCATGAATCATCCCAATTGATATAGAAATAAAGTTTGCAGGGAATCATGATCCTTGAAAGATAATATGTTCCAGAAAAAATATCATAATATCCTTCCCTTTTTTTTTTTGGCACTCATATGCAGAGTATATATTATGGATCTAAGCAAGATTATGGGTATAGGGCTATCGGGTGATCTAGGTAAATATCTCGGGATTCCCCTACTACATTCAAGAGCCTCATACAACCATTTCAAACCCATATTGGGTAAAGTTCAATTGAAGGATGGAAGGGTAAAATGCTTACTTTAGCTGGTGGATCTCCTCTCATCAAGTCTATTCTTACAGCCTTACCTAATTATCACATGCAAACTATGCTTCTCCCAAAGAAGTTATTGACTGAAGTTGAGAAAGCTAGCAAATCTTTTCTTTGGGGTAGTTTGGAAAATGAGAAAAAGAGTTCATTTGGTCATATGGGATATGGTGAAGAGACACCGCGAAGAAGGTGGATTGGGGGTTAAAAATCTATCTTGCCAAAATCAAAGCTTTTATGTTAAAACTTTGTTGGAACTTGGTGTGTGATAATGATGCGCTACAAGTTCAACTCCTAAAATCTAAATCCAAATGTGGCTCCAACACCGTACCTTTGGTTTGTTGGAGAAGACAATCCTCCATGACATGGAGAAGTATCCATAAAGTTTGGGACACCTTCCTCGATGGTATTGACAAGCTCTGTATTCCTAGAAGGTTATCTAATTTCTGGTGTGATAATTGGTCTGCTATGAATATGCCCTTGGTGAACTTCATTCAAAATAACAACAAACCCTTAGGCCTTGAGATTAATATTGAGCAATTCATCCATACAGATGGCTCTTGGGATCGCACTAAATGAGGAACTGGCTTCATTACTCTATTGTGAATCAAATCACTAACACTAGACCACCCTGTGAGATGAGAGGGAGAGACAAATATGTCTTGAAGTCATCCATTGATGGCTCTTTTAATATTTGTTTTGCCTATGATTTTCTTTCTACAAGTACATCACTAAGGAAGGACAAAATATGGAAGTAGAACATCCCAGAAAAGATCAAAGCCTTCATCTAGTTATTGGGAAAAAAATAAATTTCACACAGCAAGCTTAAGGGAGAAAAGGAGTATTGCTAATACAAATGCCTGTCCTTTTAGGTGTGGAAAAGAGAAGGATGCAATGAATATCATTCATGACTGTAGGTTAGCCTAGGACGCATGGAGATAGATAGTGAAAACAAAGTTATGGCCTAGTTTTCATAACATGAATACCTTGAATGGATCAAGTGGAACTCAAAAAACTCCCCAGGAAACAACAATACAATGAAATTCCCATGGGTAACAGTACTTATACATGCTGGGAACTCTAGACAATAAGATGCAAAAATCTATTCAATGATCAAGCCCAACTCATTCAACTGGATTCCAACAAAAGTTTCCTCAAAGCCATGGCTAATTAGAAGTATATAGGTAAACTAAAATCTTCTCAGTTTGACAATATTTGTGGTTATACCTAGCATAAGACCTCGCAAGGCTTTGTCAGACTCGATGTTGATAGGTCTTCTAAACTCAATGGTTTAGCTACTTGTGCAGGATGCATTACTACTGATAAGGGGGACTGGGTAATGGGTTTTTGTTGTAAACTTGGCAGCTGCCCATCTACCATTACCGAAGTCTTGGCTATTTTTGAAGGACTAGAACTATGTTGCTCTAATGGTTTCAAAAATACCGAGGTCTACTTAGATAGTGTGGAAGCCATCAACCTCATCACTACAAGTCACCATGAAAATCATGCCTATCATGAAATTATTCAAAATGCTTGTAATTTTCTTCTTAAGGAGTGGTCTTTGTCTTTAAACTTTCTCTTTAGAGATATTATTAGTCATGCTCACTACCTTGGTAAGGAAGCTCATTTGACAGAGAGCCCTCTTTACATCTTTGATCATCCCCCACCTTACTTTAGGATAGGAGGTGAATGATGATTGATTGCTCTCTTCTTTTAGTCTTAGGGTCTTGTACTGTGTTTCTTTTCAATCTCTTGAATGAATTTTAGTTTTTAGACAAAAAAATATGATAAGTTACAAAGATGAAGATATTTTGTTATGAGTCCCATATCGAGAGGTCATATTAGTAGAGTTTGGTTTATAAGTTAGCTGGACACCCTCGTTAGAATATAAAAGAAGTCTCATATCTAAATATTAGAAGATAGATAATAAATATATAAGCTTAGGAAGTATCAAACTAAATAGCCTAAGCTATTTTAGTGGGATATACTATCCTCAAGCATACTTAATATAAGAAATCTCATATGGTATTTAGAGAAAAAAGGAAAAATAGGAATGAATGAAAAATTAAAAAAACAAGAGATTAAGAAGAAGAAGAAGAAGGAGAAGCAGAAGCAAAAGAAGAAGGAGAAGCAAAAGAAGTAGAAGGAGAAGGAGAAGGAGAAGGAAAAGGAGAAACAGAAGCAGAAGCACAAGCAGAAGCAGAAGATGGAGGAGGAGGAGGAGGAGTTGAATAGATCAGATTCTCAAGCATATTTGATATAAGATTTGAGGTCTCTGAGACTAAAAAGAGTACAAGCCCAAGCAAAAAGAAGAAGAAAATAAAAAAATGAGAAAAAAAGTAGTAGATGGAATATTAGAATATAAAAAAGTCTCACATCTAAAGATTACAAATATATAAATTTAGAAAGTATCTAACAAATGGCTTGCGCTGTTTTGCGGAGTATATTATTTTCAATCATACTTAATATAAGAAATCTAATAACCCTCCCTTATGAGGCGCCTTTTGGGAGTGAATTTTATCTGGAGGACTTGTGATCATGACATACTTGTGTTTGATTAATGAGTAAAGATGTATTTTTATCTCAAAAGTATTTTCAAAAAAACACCCTACACCCTAAACTATTTGATGTAGCATTTTTGTCCCTAAAGTAATTATAAATATAGAAATTGAAGTTATAAACTTCCATGAAATTTCCATCGAATTGTACACAAATAATTCTTCTTTTACACGCTAATTTTCTTTTGACAGGGTCAAGAAAGGACTAAATTCATTTCATTTCTGTCAAGAATTTATTAAGGAATTTAATGTCATGTGCTGTGTCTATAAATGGAGACCATCTGTGTATGAAGGACGTTGGAATTACCTATTAGACTGGCCCCTTATAAAATATAAATGCATCATTGGAATTACCCAATTGCCCCCAGTTTCTTTTTTTTTTTTTTTTGGGAAATGTAAGATAAGATGCCCATCCGTGAATCTACTTTTCTTAATTTTGGAAATTATAAAGATAAGAAGAATATATATATATATATATGTTAAGAGTCTCATTATTCAAAAAATCTGTATCATCAATGAATTATGAAAAGACATGGCAACATCTACATGAATTACGAGATGTACTCCCTTCGTCTTGTTTTAGATATAAGATATTTTGAGATGATATCCTAAAATATAATATTTTAATAAAAATGAATTTCCATTGATGATTATTATTGCAATATTACCCATGTTATTTCGCTCATTGAAAAATACATAATAGCTATGCATACTTTGAGTAATAAAAAGATCTTCTCTTCCTCTAAATCTTTATATTGAGCTCCCTAAACTTCTATGCAAATAACACACTGGCCTTTAATTTATCCACTATTTACTAAAAGAATATAATATAGGCTTTATTTATTCATGACTTAAAATTTTGACTAGCTATTATCTATATGTACATGTATAATGAAAAGGGTTATTTCAATAATTCAAATAAAAGTTTAAATTTTATATGTACATGTCACACCTTGAAGTATGGGAGTGATCGATACATAAAACATACATCCCTTAATCCTTAATTCAATAAAAAAAATTTTTAAAATCATATTTATATTTTATTGAATTTAGAACATTCTTAATTTTTTTCTTTAAATAAATGCATTAATATTTTTGTAAAATTTTTTATAAAACCTCTCCTATAAATAAAACCTCCCAAAAATTCTATAACAAAATTTTCAAATAGAAAATTCAATAACTAAAGCCCTGCTCTTTCCAACCAACAGTTAAAGTATATAACAAAAATAAGGACCCTAACAGTAATTTATGTGGAGCACTTAATCATATTTTTAGAATATAATACGTAAATCCAATAATTGCATCAAAAGGAAATATTTACAAAACAAATCTCGACCAACTCAGTAACAAAAAAAATCCCTCAATTGACAATAGGATATACCATATTAGCTACATTATTTGAAACCAAACCAAATACTTTTCAATGAATAACCTTCCAATCAAGATTTAAGCAAATAAAGGAAAAGTGTACCAATATAATAATTATGAAGTTAGCAAAAATATCCATTAGGAACCAAAATAGAGAAACATATCTCACACTTGATGATCACGGACGGATGAACTCAAATGATGATGGCATGGTATTCGAGTTTCATTTTACGTTAAAACATCTGCTTGGTGCTTTTCAAATTATATTATTATAAAATCAATAATAATAGAAAAGAAAACAGCTTTGTTTACAAATCAATTTGTTTTAAAAAAATAATAAATAAATAATTCCAAACATTTTTTAAACAGGAGTTTATCAGAACAATGAACAAGCGTGAATATATAATCTACAGAGTAATTAACTAACAAGCATGGACACACAGTCCATGTGAATAAATAACCAACAAGCACGACAGAAGGCCAGGAAACAAGCACAAGGATGAAGCTTACAAATAACAAGTGTGAATATCATACTCACAAATACTAAGCTAGTTAGAATTTAACCACGGTACACCAAGGGCTAATGAAACTACTGTTAACAACCATCATTCTCAAATCAGTCAAACAACAAAAACCAAGCTTGCATAAATCATATTGATAAATCATTTCTCAACTCATAAATCAAACATTACCGATGATATCAAATAATTAAAAATACCAAATCATAAAGCAGTGTTATATTTCCTTTTTAAAGCTTAATAAAATGAAAGTAGTTCCTTTCAAAATAATGAATAACAAAAATGAAGTTATATTAACAAGCTTGTGAAACTTTAACAATACTTGATAAAATATAAGTAGCTTATAAATCAATTGAGATACCATTCACTTATCTATAGTATTCCCAAAGTACAAATTCACTCTTTAAAGTTAAGTCTTCCTTTTTCTAAACATCCTATTCAATATAAAAGATAAGTCAATGATATATACTTAAGTTTAATAAACACTTTTACAATATAAATAACACCATGATCACTTAAGTTTTCAACTAAATATAATTTATGCCTCAACTCCTCCAATCTCTACTATGCCTAATATATATGTGTGTGTGTGTGTATCCCTTTATTTAACAGTTCGTTTCTATCTAACTCTTCTCAAATATATATGTACCCAAACTTGTATATGTATATCTATACACGCCACCCTTAATCTCACTAAAATTTTGGATTTTTTCTATCACCCATTTTATAGAGCATCTTAGGTGGATTCCCAAAATCAAGTCTCAAAACAACATTATCATTTATAATAATCAATCGTGCAATTTCCCAAAATCCAATTTGTCTCCTAGTAGCCACAATCAAAATTCTTCACAAAACTCTAATTAAATCCATAGATAATTGACACCTAAACTAAATATGTCCTTATAAAAGTTAAAGAAATTTCTTTCTTCTTTTTTTTTCAATTAAATTAAACATAACTAACCCCAACCAACTAATGGTAACATGATTTGAAACACAAACCTTTATTATCAAGTTTGGCAAAAGTTAATGAGATTTTAGAAAATTCATAGCCAAACAAAACTCATTCTAACGAACACCTTTTCAAATATTTTATAGGCACCATTGTTTAACCCATAATAACAAGTTGTTTTCTTTTTCAATCTCTTTATAATACACAATAAAATTTTATTAGGCTTGCTACCAATCCAACAAATATCCCTCTAACATTACCATAACATTCAATAGATATTTCAAAGATCAAAAACATAAATAGCAATTACTATTTGAATTATCAATGAAAATATTCTCTTCAAAATCTTCATTTCTAATTTCAACTTCCTTTCAAGCATTTTATCAAACATCTCACATGCATTCAAATTCAATAAGTACCAAGCCTCTTCTTCCTCAATATCCTTTCCAAAATTTCTGAATATCAATATTTAAATTAACCAATCTCTCTAAATTTCATTCTTTTAACTGAATTAAAAATAATCTCAAATAAAATTTAAATCCACACTACATCTAACTCTAAAAACATGAAAATTCCAGCTCCCCTAAACCCCTTCTCAGTTCGAACATACACAGCAGCAAAGCAAGGGGAAAATCACAATCTCTTAAATTTAAACAAGCGCGCACCAACAGGACCAACAAAGAGAAGGGAGTTCAAATATCCTCACCTTCAATCAGCAGCGAAACAAGCAAGAAGAAGAAGCTAGTCGTACAACCATGGAAAAGGGAAGAAGGTCCATCGCACACCCGCACGGAAACAAGGAGAGAAAAGGAAGGAGTAGCCGAGGGAGAGACTGATGAAGGACGCCTTAGCAACAGACAGAACAGGAGAAGGAGATTTCCTGCCCATCCAGACCGCTGCTCGGACAGAGGAGGAAGAAGATGAACGAAGGCGTGCGAAACAGGGGAAGACGATGAAGAAATCAGACTTCACAGAATCACCACAGCGGCGGACGACTGGCATACACATGGTTGCGGGCGACAGATGAACAAAAAGGAGGAGGAAAAATGCTGAACGAAAACCAATCCCTCCCTCCCTCTGTGTGTGTGTGTGTGTCTGTCCGTCCGTCCGTCCGTCCATCCGTCTGCGCACTTCTAACTCTGCTCCAGTCAAATGAAAGGGGTCCGAAATACCGAGTGTTCCTTGTTCTCTGTTTTTTTTTTTTTTTAAATTACTAGGAGGGCATTAAGGTAATTTTAATCAAACAAAAAAAAAAACAAAAATAAGTGTCCCTCTCTTGCTCCAAGAGGTTTCGAACTTGGGACTGATGATTAACTGTTACAGACACAATATTATACTCAAATAAAACAAGTGGCACGATGAAAAAGATGAAATATAATGGAGATCAATTCAGCAATAAGGGTCATTAATACAATACGGAAATGATGTTCAAACATACTCCCACCATTCCAATATAAGAAGCCTTTTAATTTTTTTTTCTTAAATATAAGGAGTTATTAGCATATTTTTTTAATAAATGGACCATTATACCCTTATTAAATTGAAAGGAGAAAAAAATAAGTACTCTTATTAATTTACTTTGGACAAAGACATTCATTTTTTATTTACATAATTAGGGATAAAATTAAAATATTGCTGTGCTTTTAATTAAATAACTAACTTTTATTGGTTTATGTGGATCAATTAAAAACATCTTATATATAGTTACAGAAGGAGTAAGCACAAATAATGGAAAGTAGAAATGTAGAGTAGTCTATCCAAAGAGGAAAGAGAATGTCAAAAGGAGATTCACAATAATCACGCGTTCGCATCGTGCTCATCAGAATCAGGAGCCATCATAGCCTTTCATTTTAGCCCAAATTAATTCCTACTGACCATTTAAATTAAATTTTAAATATTTTAAATATTATATTTATTAAAATAATAATATAAAAATTTTAATATTTTTAAAGTACATTTAAATGGTTAATTTGTATAATTTATAAATTTTTTAATATTAAATTAATTTATCTAAATTATATTTGAATTGTCCAGAATTTATCTGAGTAGTCAAATTATAAAATTAAAAAAATGAATATTAAATTAGACTGCTAGATTAAATCTGTATTAATTAGATTGATAATGAACAAATTTATAAAAATTTTAAATTTTTTATATTAATAAATATGATATAAAAAATATTTAAAAATTAATTTAGACTGAAATGAAGGTCAAAATTACTCTTAATCTTAATAAGCACGTAGTGCTCATCACGCTCATCCTCTCGCGTCCACGCACTGCATAGCCTCTTCGTCCTCTAGTTCACATGATTTCCACGTGAATTTCCTCCCACGCGTGCTCCGGTGTACCTCCATTTGCGTACCACCTTCATGCCTCTTGTAGCCCGTCTCACTGCCCACTTTCTTGATCTATCTGCCTCTTGGGTTTATGCATGTCCACGACATTACCTTGCCAGCACAATCGCCACTAGACCATATTTCCTTCTTGTCGTATGTATTCCAAAAATTAATAAAAATAAGTTCATAATACTTTATCACCATTTTTAATTTTATTTAAATTCCTATGTTCTTACAGTACATGTATAATTTTATTATATAATATTAAATTCATATAAAAGTTTAAACGCCGTGACTTATTTTATTAGATACTCTTCTAGTCCTTTTTTCAGGGCAAAGAAAGAAAATTAATTTTGAGTCCTATTTATAAAATACTTTACTATTTTCTATATTTATATTTACCTTTCTACCCTTAATTATCAATTGCTAGAAAAAATTATCAAAAATAATTTTTATTATTTTTATTGAGAATAAAGGTGAAAACTTATTAAATTTTAAAATAGACTTAATGAGATTTAAGGTTTTTTTTAATTCACATAAAAATTCTAAGAGTGATGTATAAATAAGGTCAAACAAATATTGTAATATTATATAGCAAGTCGATGCATTATGTATGAAGTCATATCCTAACAAATTCTCCTGAATCCAGTAGATATATTAGTTGCAAAGAGTAATGACTATCTGTTAATGTCTAATTCACATATCAATGTCTTATTGACTAGGACTTTCTAGTCAGTTTATGGAAGGTCTCCTCTCCTCAATTAATATTCATTCAATATTTAATATAAAATTTAACATAAAATTTAAATAACATAGAATTTTAGAAAAGTTACATAATATATGATAGAAAGAATTACAATCAGATGTTAAATAAAAAATTAAATATTTCTTCAATCCATTGAATTACAACTCAAATTTCCATATTCACGTATATTAAATTTTAGCATTGACAAGTTGACAGGATTTGCAAGGAATTAATTTTTGGATATATCTGGACCTATATATACATAATTTTCCCGACGCAATATATGTACACACACACAAAGTTAAATAACACAAGTCATAACTCATTCATTAGTTTCCACACATAAGTCCGCATATAAGTTTGGAAAAATTACAAGTAAAAATCTTATAAAGACATTAATGACAATTGAAAAATCTCAAAATTAGATATTGAAATGCCAAAAATGAATCAAGGTCTTTATTTGCGATTAAAATATTTCTAGTTATCGGAATAATCAAAAGAAGGTCACAGATAAATTTAAGAAAAGTTGATTGTGAATTTAAAGAAGATCACTTGTGAATATAAGGAAAGTCAATTGAGAATTGATATATAGCATTACTTGTAAATTTAAAGAGAATTATCACTTGTGAATTTTTGGAAAGTCACTAGTGGATTTATAGAAAGTCTATTTATAATTGATTTACAATTAAGACTATTTACATTCATTCACAATTGACATTCCATATACTCACAAGTAACATTTTTTAAGGGAAAATAGTGATGAAAGACTGTTGGAGGAAATTTATATCAATCAAAAAATAGTTGTTGTCAAAATTCAAATGAAAAAAAATTATGGATTGTTGTTAGTTTAGAATAAGTTATTGTTAAAACCTGAGTAAATACTTGTTGATAAAAGACTAACCCAAATCAATAAGTATCCATTCAAGTTTTGACAACAAATAATCTTTGACTGATATAAATTTCCTCCAACAGTCCTTGATTGATATTTTCTTTTTTTTTTTTAAATTCATGGTTGATTGTTCTTGAATCGCATGACGCACATATTCATAAGACTATCTATTCATTCACAACTAAATTTTCATAAATTCATTATTCACCTTCTTAAAATTTACAAGTGACTATCATGAAACTCAAAAGGGATGATACATATAAAATTATATATTGATTCACAATTGACTTTCCATCTATTTACAAGCAACATTTTTTAACTTTATTTAAATTCACGTGTTTTACTTCATTGGTTATTTTAATAATTATTTATTTTTTAATTACAAATAAATACCATGATCTTTAATTTCATACTTCCTTTGGTTCTATTTATAAGTCACTTCTAATATGTTTCACCAGAACAAAAGAAAACATTAAACCTCATTAACTTTGTCTTAAAATCTAACAAATTTTCACTTTTACTGCTAATAAATATTCTTAAATTTTATTACTGGTGTTTTTATTCAAAGCATTTACTATTTAATAAGGGCAAAAATGTTAAAAAAGAGCATTGAGAAATTGGCAAGTACCCTATAAATAGGACGGAATTTTTTTCTTCTCTCCTTTAAATAGGACCTGAGGAGTAACATTTTAATAATTGGAAGTTTTCGATGGTCATTAATGCCTTTACAATATCTGTAGTTTTTCAACATTTCTTTTACCATATTTTGAAACAGCAATTTAATTAATACCTCCTTGTATAGTTGTCCTCAGCAAAAGATTTTAGTTAATTTGAAAATTTGGATATACTCAAATTCTTGTCAATAATTTTTCTAATGATAAAATCTTATCAATGATTGAATGTCAAAAATTTAATGTCCTCTACTTATAATTGGTGCAAGGCACCCGGTTAACAACTACCTATAATGCTTTTCTATTATTGTATACTGGGTTAAAATAAATGCATTTATTGGAATGCAGTTAAACGAAATGAGATTTTATCAAGTATATATGAAATAGAGTTTTGAATGGAATAATTGTAGCAAAGGAGAAACTTTCAATCGCCTTGTTCTACATCATATATAATATCAAAGATTTTTACTTGTCAAAATGAAATTCCTTGGGTTCATAATCATTCTCTTAAGATTTAAATGCTTCCACACTATGAGTTGATGAATATATGATCAGCTGATTCATAATTCATATGCCTTTTTGTGATTTAATTTCAGACAAAATATATTCTAATATCATAAATTATGTCTATATAGTTACCAAATTAATCACAAATTTTGAAAGCCAATAAGCTACTTTAAAATAATATATATATATATATAATATTAACTTCGACCATAATAACCTTTTTCTTGTTGAAAAAACCTGTATTTTGTCCCTTTTATTTTCTTCCTTCAATGAGAGTTGGACTTCCTGCATTCCAGACGATATTCATCTTAGAGAGTCTCATGGCCCAATTTATTTTTGCTGTATGATTTTTACTCCCTAAAGCTTACATGGTGAAGCCCATGAATTGAATAGACAAGAAATCTAGCCGCTAATAATTTATGAAGGTGACAAATATAGTTGCTACCTAAAGATACATTTAACAACAACAACTGTCACTACTAAAAGTTTATCTTTGGTGGTGACTTTTTTTTTTTTTGCTACTAAAGGTATACTTTTGATAGCAAATATGTTTATTGCTACAAAAAACTATTAGTGACTAGAATTTTAGTGGTAATCTTTTGGTGGTGAAAAATTGTTGCTAAAAACCTTTAGCAATAACTTTTCAAAGTCGTCGCCAAAAGTCATTAAAAAAATAATAAAGGAGTCATCTTGTGCCATGTCTGCACCTCCTAATGCCATGACATGTGCCATGTCACCTCGCCATGTGTGCGCCACCTCATGACATTTCACCTAACAACTCATGCCATGTCATATCACACCGCCACCACGTGCTATGTCGCACATTTACTATAAAATATACTAAAGCTAGAATTTGAGCCATTGACCTCCACTTTCTAAGTTTTAAGTCCTCATTTTTTGTTAGTTGAATTGAAATACACTTGTAGTTATTATATGCATAATTAAACATATATTATTTAACTACATACACATATATCAAATAATATATTATTAAAAAATATATACATATATATTATATTTTATTTTCATTTATTAATGTCATAAAATAATTTATATAAGTAGATATATTATGTTTTTTAATAAAAAATTATTTTTGTAAGGAAAATGAATTCAAAATGAATTAATTTCTAAATATTAAATATTTTTCTTATAAACATTTTAACCATTTTTTAAATTTTATTTTTGTTTTTAAATGAAAATAATTAAGTATATAATTTATCTATAAGCATATATTATATTAGTTTATGTTAAACATATTTTACTTTTCCCATATTTTTCTCTACAATTAATAAATAAATGATTAGAATTTTATCTTCTCCCGAGTTAAATGGTTCCCTTTCTTGTATTAAAAATACATTTTATCTACAATTTTTCAATTATCTTAAAAATTATGTTAATAAAAAATTTATTTTAACCATATAATTTTTTAATAGTCATTTTGAACAATTATTCTTCTTTATATTTCAAATATGAAATGAATGAACATGTGATAAACTAAAAGTAGATTCAAAAAAATCTAAATTAAAAATATAAGTGGATATTTCATAATCAAAATAGAAAGATTGATGAAAAAAGTTATATAGGCTTGGTTTGACTAGCAAACGAACTGTACTTTCTAAGTAGAGGTTTCATGTTCAATCTTTGAAAGTACAGTAACATTGAAGGTAGATCTTTTATTAAAGAATCTTGTTTTGATTTGATTTAGATTAGTTGGAACTTCTATTAAAGTCTCTTTAATAGAGTCAATCTCAAAATAATAGGGAATACTTCCCAATAACTTTACAATTAAAAATAAGCAAACTTTAATAAGTTTATGCATAATTTCATCCATAATTCAAATATTAAAATAAATTAAGAAATCAAGTTTACAATTCTCATCCAAAAACAATCCCAGCAAATTTAACATTAACAAGTTAATTAATTTTAGTAATTTGATGAACAAGAATTGGATGACAAAACACTACCACAAAATATTCAGATACTTAAGGCTTATTTTTGTTAACACTAAAAATGAAGAGGGGAGGGCAGGAGAGGTAAGACAAACACACATACAAGCTTTGAACCTAGAAAATAGGCATAAAAATCATGAAGACAGTCTTAAATAGAGCAAAATTGTCATTAGATAGCCAAAAATATGGTTTCACAAGTGTCTGGAGAGATTCCAAGAGGTTTAAGTGAGACTAGAGTTAGAATGATTCAATTCTGTAAACTAATTTTAAAATATAATATTTGATTGTTATTTTCAAACAATTGTAAGTATTATACATTTAATGCTTGTTCTGAAATAGCCGTCAAGCATATTGCTTCAATACTTGACACTATTAAGTATATCAAGCTCATATTTGATGGTTACAATTAAACAAGCATCAAATATATATATGTTATATATTTGACAGTTATTTACAGATAAATGTCAAATATATGTTTATTTACTTGATAGTTATTTTAAAATAATCATCAGGTATTCTCCACCTATTTTATTTATCGCTTATTTTAAATAACTATCAAGTATGGAGAGTCTTATTTAAATAATTTCATAGTAGTGAAAATTAAAAATAGACTACTTGGAAGCTTGATGACATACAAAACACCAAAAAGATTTGAAAGCTTTTTTTTTTTAACTGAAAAAAGATATGAAAGCTTGAAGGCATAACATAATAAATGATTACATATTTTTTTTTACTTTTTTCCTTCATATTTTTCTCAAAAATTAATGAATTAATATCAAACTTTTATCTTCACCTAAGTTAAATGCTTCCCCTTCTTTTGTTAAAAATAAATTTTATCTACAAATTTTCAATTATCTTTAAAAAGTATTTTAATAAAATATATTTTAGACATATAAATTTTTTTAATATTCATTTTGAACAATTTTGAATTTTTAATGAATACTAATAACTTTTACAATATAAAATAATTTCAAGAATCTCATATGTAATTCATATAGTTAACTTCTAATTATTCTCTATTTCATAACAAGGTAGATTTGAATAATTTTTCATATTTTTCTTAGAAATAATTTGTTATAAAAATCTTACTAATAATTTCTTTTTTCATAACAATGGAAGCCTAAACATTAGGTAACATCACAAGACATCCTTGTCAAAAAATCATTAGAGCTTAGCAGGCAAAGTAGACATTATGTGTCTACCAAGCCAAGCATCAAGTGATAAATGTGTCAAATAGTCTGCAATGTCATTTGCATCTCATGACATCTATACAACTTTAATGTGCCAATGTTATTTATGTATTTGTAAGTAAATATTTATGTATAACTTAGCCTGATTATAATTAAAAAGCAACCACTCATCAATATTTTAATATACTGTAGTATATTAAAATACTAGGTCAATAAGATCATTCTTAAAAAGATGAGTTATCTATGCGTAAAAAAAGGTTATGTATAATACAAAATTTAAAAATATTTTAATAATTAAAATTAACACATCTTCATCATTATTCCACTACTACAGAAATAGGATTTAGTAGCATGTATTTTATAGTATTTAAAAATGAAACGCTACTAAAATGAAAGCTGAAGTGTATTAGGTGGCATTTCTTTAATGAAATGCCATCGCTTATCAATTATTTTTTATTTATAATTTTTTTAAAATAACAAGAGGTGGCATTTCCTTTATGAAATGCCACAACTTGTTATTAATAAATAATTTTGTGGCATTTCAAAATAAAATGCCACCTAATAGTTATGATAATTACAAAAAATAATTTTATTTATTATGATAATTAAAATTATTGTTACTACACTTATTAATACAATTATTATAATAATTCTTAAAATATTATTATTAATTTTAGAACATATTATAATATAAATTAAGTATTTAATTAATAATCATTATTAATATATCACAACAATTTAAAACTAAAATATAAAATTAAAAATATATTTTTTCAACATTTATTTCATAATAAATATAATATTTCAAAAATAGTTTATTTAACTAATCTTAGGTAGTGGTTTCTTCTTAAGAAAATGCCACCGAATAAATGAGATAGGTGGCATTTTTCAGTAATAAAAACACCACCTCTCTCACATATATTAAATTTTTTATTAATTAACACTATTTTTAAAATATATAGTTATTAAATTTTATTTATTGAATGTAAAATAATAAAAAAAATTTTAATGAGAGATGTCAGGTTTTTAGATGATGGAAACACCACCTCTCTCTTATATATTAAACTCTTTTTAAAGTAATATCATTTTTAAAATACATATATAATAATATTTATTGAATATTAAATATTAAATAAATTATTTAAATGAGATAGGTGGCATTTCCAAATAATAGAAACACCACATCTCTCATATATTTAATTTCTTAACTAATTAATATTATTTTTAAAATATATAGTTATTAAATTTTATTTAATAAATATAAAAATAAAAAATTCTTTAAATGAAAGAGGTAATGTTTTTAGGTGATAAAAATGATACCTGTTTCTTATTTATTAAACTTGTTTTAAATTAATATCATTTTTAAATATATATATATATATAAAATATTTTTTCCAATTGCTAAACATTAAAAAAATTATGTAATTTAGAAACGCCACCTCTTTCATATATATTAAAGTTTTATTAATTAATAATATTACTAAAATATGTAGTTATTTAACTTTATTTATTAAATATAAAATAATAAAAAGTTATTTAAGTGAAAAAGGCCTGTCTTATAGATTAAAATATTTTGAGTTAATCATTTAAATAATTCATTTAATACTTAATATTTGATAAACATTATTATATATGTATTTTAAAAATAATATTAATTTAAAAAGAGTTTAATATATAAGAGAGAGGTGGCGTTTTCAAATAATAAAAACGCCACCTCTCTCAGATATATTAAATTTTTTATTAATTAATTTTATTTTTAAAATATATAGTTATTAAATTTTATTTATTGATTGTAAAATAATAAAAAAATATTTAAATGAGAGAAGTGACGTTTTTAGGTGATAGAAATACGATCTCTCTCTTATAGATTGAACTATTTTAAATTAATGTTTTTTTAAAATATATATCTATATATATATATAAAATAATGTTTACCAAATATTAAATATGAAATAAATTATTTAAATGAGAGAGGTGGCGTTTTCGAGTAATAGAAATGCCACGTCTATTATATATATTAAATTTTTTATTAATTAATATTATTTTTAAAATATATAGTTATTAAATTTTATTTATTGAATGTCAAATAATAAAAAAATATTTAAATGAGAGAGGTGAGTCTTTCAGGTGATTGGAACGTCACCTTTCTCTTATAAATTAAACTCCTTTTAAATTAGCATTATTTCTAAAATATGTATATATATAAATAATGTTTACAAATATTAAATATTAAATAAATTATTTAAATGAGAGAGGTGGCGTTTTTGAGTAATGTAAACGCCGCCTCTCTCACATATATTAATTTTTTATTAATTGACATTATTTTTAAAATATATAGTTATTAAATTTTATTTATTAATTATAAAATAATAAAAAACTATTTAAATGAGAGATGTGAGATTTTCAGGTGATAAAAACACCACCTCTTTCTTATATATTAAACTTTTTTTAAAGTAATATTATTTTTAAAATACATATATAATAATATTTATTAAATACTAAATATTAAATAAATTATTTAAATGAGATAGGTGGCATTTCAAAAAATAGAAGCGCCACCTCTCTCATATATATTAATTTTTTATTTAATTAATATTATTTTTAAAATATATAGTTATTAAATTTTATTTATCAAATATAAAATAATAAAAAATTATTTAAATGAAACAGGTAATGTTTTCAGGTGATGAAAATGAAACCTATTTCTTATTGATTAAACTTGTTTTAAATTAATATAATTTTTAAATATATATATATATATAAAATAATTTTTTTCCAATTACTAAACTTTAAAAAAATTATGTAATTGAGAGATGTGGCGTTTCTAAGTAATAGAAACGCCACCTCTCTCATATATATTAAATTTTTTATTAATTAATAATATTATTAAAATATAGCTATTTAGCTTTATTTATTAAATATAAAATAATTTAAAATTATTTAATTCATCAAGGCCTGTCTTATAGATTAAAATATTTTGAGTTAATCATTTAAATAATTTATTTAATATTTATTATTTGATAAGCATTATTATATATGTATTTTAAAAATAATATTAATTTAAAAAGAGTTTAATATGTAAGAGAGAGGTGGCATTTCCAAATAATAGAAATGCCACCTCTCTCATATATATTAATTTTTTTATTAATTAATTTTATTTTTAAAATAGATAGTTATTAAATTTTATTTATTGATTGTAAAATAAAAAAATATTTAAATAAGAAAAGTGACGCTTTCAAGTGATAGAAACATGACTTCTCTCTTGTAGATTGAACTCCTTTTAAATTAATGTTATTTTAAAAATATATATCTATATATATAATATTGTTTATCAAATATTAAATATTAAATAAATTGTTTAAATGAGAGAGGTGGCGTTTTCGAGTAATAGAAATGCCACCTCTCTTATATATATATTAAATTTTTTTGTTAATTAATATTTTTTTAAAATATATGGTTATTAAATTTTATTTATTGAATGTAAAACATTGAAAAAATATTTAAACGAGAGAGGTGAGGCTTTTAGGTGATGGAAACACCACCTTTCTTTTATAGATTAAACTCTTTTTAAATTAGTGTTATTTCTAAAATATATATATATATATATAAAATAATGTTTACAAATATTAAATATTAAATAAATTATTTAAATGAGAGAGGTGGCGTTTTTAGTAATAGAAATGCCACCTCTCTCACATATATTAAATTTTTCATTAATTAACATTATTTTTAAAATATATAATTCTTAAATTTTATTTGTTGAGTGTAAAATAATCAAAAAAATATTTAAATGAGAGATGTGAGATTTTCAGGTGATAGAAACACAACCTCTCTCTTATATATTAAACTCTTTTTAAAGTAATATTATTTTTAAAATACATATATAATAATATTTATTGAATATTAAATATTAAATAAATTATTTAAATTAGATACGTGGTGTTTCCAAATAATAGAAACACCACCTCTCTCATATATATTATTTTTTTTAATTAATTAATATTATTTTAAAATATATAGTTATTAAAATTTATTTATTAAATATAAAATAATAAAAAATATTTAAATGAAAGAGGTAATGCTTTCAGGTGATGGAAATGATACCTGTTTCTTATTGATTAAACTTTTTCTAAATTAATATAATTTTTAAATATATATATATATATAATCATTTTTGCCAATTACTAAACATTAAAAAAATTATGTAATTGAGAGAAGTGGCGTTTCTAAGTAATAGAAACATCACCTTTCTCATATATATTAAATTTTTTATTAATTAATAATATTATTAAAATATATAGTTGTTAAACTTTATTTATTAAATATAAAATAATAAAAAATTATTTAAGTGATAAAGATCTGTCTTGTAGATTAAAATCTTTTGAGTTAATATTTTTTAAAATATATAATTATTAAATATTAAAAATTAGTTTAAATGAGAGAGGTGGCCTTTCTAGGTGATGAAAACGCCACCTCTCTCTTCAAAATTATTTTTTTTATTTGTTAGTTTAATTTTTTTAAAAAAATTGTAGAGCGGTCGCGTTTCTTTTATGAAGAAATGCCACTGCTGTGGTTTTTAATTATTTTTAAAAATTAAAGATAGTTTTTAACTCTTGTTAAAACTTTTAAATCCTAATTTTTTTTATCTTAGTCATTTTTCCATCCAGCCATTTGGTTTTCTCTCTTACAATCCACAAGTTATCTATTTTCTAATAGCTTAAGGTGCTTCCATCGTCTTCTCTTACTAAGGTAGCTTGTACGCTTATATTAATAACAGGTTCCTTTTTTTCATTTTTATTACCTCTTATTTACCTATCCACACACACATATATGGATCTTTATGATTTACTATTGTTTATTTTCAGTTAACAATTTTTCTTTTAAGAAGAGAAATAGATAGTGAGATCTTCAATCTTTTTGCTTTTAGTGATGAATGGTTTGGTTTTGTCTAGTTTTGAACTTTTAAGAAGGTAATAATAATAATCTTTGTTAATCATTGAGAAAGAAACTTGTTAAACATTTGTCATATTTTTTAATTTTATTGTTTATTTATTTTTGTTATAAGTATTGTTTTTGACAACTATATTACAAAAATTGTTGATAAATCCTATTATATCTCTTAACTAATATTTAATTTATTTATTTTTCTTCATCTTTGATTTTTTTATGACATTGCTAAATTTATCGTAGTTTTGTATAGTTTGAAATTAATTATTTATTTTTGTTAATTATATGAATAAAGTTTATTATATAAATTTATTTTGTATTTACTAAGAAAATTATGTATATAAATTGATAGATATGTAAAAAATTATATATATATATATATATTAAAAAGTTGTCATTTATAAAATTTTTTTAAAATAAAATGGGATAGGTGGCATTTCTTATTAAGAAAAGCTACCTATCTCCTTTTATGTTTTAAAAAATTAAGCAGAAAGGTGGTGTTTTCCTTTTTATTTTTTAAAAAGTAAGTAGAGAGGTGGCGTTTTCTGCAAGGAACACCACCTCTCCACCCTTTTATTTTTTAGAAGTAAGTAGAGAGGTGACATTTCATTGAGAAAACGCCACCGCTATTGCTAGCTTTTTGTGGCGTTTCATTAATTAATGAAACACCACCTAAGATCTAAGATATCATTTAATCTTGTAATGTTTTATAATACTACTACGAAATTAAAATTTTAAACGCTACTAAAGCTAATTTCTGCAGTAGTGTTCATTTTATTTCTTGATCCTATATATAATTTATTTCTTATTTTATATATAAAATAAGAAATTTAATTTTATAAATATCTTTTGAATGATTTTATTTAATTTAAAATTTTAAAAATAATTCATAACAATTTTTTTAATAATAATTTTATCAATTATTTCATATAATTTAACATATATTTATTTTTTTCAAAAATATTTTTAGTAATGGCAAATGTTGCCACCAAAAGTAATTATAAATTTTTTATTTTTAAATTATTTTTAAAATAATTTTTGCAGGTTCATTTTTGGTAGCAATTGTTAAAAGTCATCACAAAAGGTTTTGGTGGTGACCTTTTTCTGCTGCTATTGAAAGTCATTGTTAAAAGTTTTTTCTCTTTGGTAGTGTAAATTGAGGGAGGAATAAGTAATAACACATTAACCTATAGAGAAGCCACGGCAAGCATGAAAAATGTGAGCTTTTCTAGATCCAATTAGAGAAGAACACAATTCTGTTTTATGGAGTGGGCAGGAAAATTATAGTGTTCCGTATGAAACTCAAGAGTTCACACCTTCTAGGATGATAGAGCAAGGTGACTCCCTTAGCCCTTAAATTTTTTGTGTTGGGCATCACGGAGAAATTGGATCAACTCATCAGACATCATTGCGAGATAGGGCTTTGGAACCCTTGAAGATTATCACTTCAGGGCCATTTTTATCCCACCTTCTTTTTGCTAATGACCTTTTCCTTTTTCTTTTCTCAAGCTTCAATTGAGAAAATGTGATTATTAGAGACAGTGAGAGGCAATAGAGCTGTAGGCTTCGTTGGAGTCGCTAGCTATATCTGTCCTAACTTGAAGAGGGCCTTGACATCAATCTCCATTCTTAGTTCAGACTTGCATGTTAAACCCACCAAATTTAGATGAATGATGGTCACTTCTAGATATAACTTTGATTTCTCAAGATAGCCTTTATTTGTGCTACATTTCAGTATATAGATGATGTGTTGCTCTATGACAGGTGGTCTCTAATGGGACTGTAGTGTCAGGACTACAAAGGAGTACCAAGAGTGCTTGAATCTCTAATTTCAGTCTTCAATCTTCATTTGTAGCGCGCGCTCTTTAACCAAGAGAGAGCATATTCCACCCTTTTCATTTTATTTTTGAGATTAATCCATATAAAATAAAATATTATGTAACTTTGAACAACTTTATGCAATGATGCAACCCCAAACTAATTATTTATTAACCTGTACATATAATATAAATAATATATATATAACAATAATTATTAAATATTTTTTGTAAGTTTGATTAATCTTTTTTCTTAATTAAAAAATAAATTACATTTCAATTAATGATTAAATTATATCTTCTGATGATGCATCCGCATTAAATGCATATTCGAAATTTTCTTTTGCCAAATTGAATATTGATTAAAACATTTTTTTAATAAAAGTGGTAACAAACTTAAAACAGCACAGCTAACTACATGGAGCATTTTTTGTGTAGACTTTATCTAGTCTCAAGAGAGATTTAAAAAGAAATCACACACACACAAGTTTAAAGGAAAATTGTCTTCATTCTGTAATCAAAATCAACTTAAGAAATTTAAAGTTCCCTAATTCACCTCCATTTCCATTCCAAGATTTCCCTACAATATTTTAGCCATGGCTACTTACTCCATTGGGTTATGACTTCCTCTTAGGATTTATATAGAACATCTTGCATGCATCATTTCCAAACTATTTAATAAAGCTTTCGTTTTTTCCCCCAATCCGTCTCTTACCCAACAAATTTCTAAACACCTATTATTAAATTCATCATACTCTCCCAAAAAATTCTAATTCCAATTTCAACTTTCCTCTTGGAGAATAATCACCTACCATATAATTTAAGTATCAATATTGTCACAACAAAAATATCTTCTATCAGGAGCTAAGCGAACACCTTAGGTGCTGATCATTAGTTTATTTAATTTATGTATAGCAACGTTCGCTTGGCTTATCATCTAATTCAAGATTCCATACTCACAATCACAAGTTGTTTCACTCAATTTATTCCAGTTACTTCCACCGTCTTCTCTTTTATCCAAGAAACAAGTCACGTGGTCAGCACCTTGGGAGATTTAATCACACTTCATTTGGGAATCACGATAGTTTCTGCCTCACACACATCATATACGCACGTTAAAAGGAAGGGGAACAATACTAAATCCAAAATTTCATCAAACCACAGCAACACCCAGCACCAAAACATAACAGAGGAAGAAAGTTCTCAAGCACTCCAAGAAAGCAACGCGAACAGGGGAGAGAATTTCTGCAAACCAAATGATGCTCTGCATATGAGAAGCAGAGCTCCAAGAAGAAGACGCTGCTGTGTAAACAAGGAGGTGGAAGCAGAAGAAGATTCTCGCACACACAAAACAGCCGCACAGAACAAGGTCAAAGAGAACAACGACGGAGTAAGGGAGAAGGAGAAATCGCTATCTGGACCTCTACCACGGCACAATACAGCGGACTATGACACCCACGCCGGTGACAAGCTCTGAACGGAGGAGGTGGAGAATGAACAGTTCGGAATTTCTCCCTTCTCTCTTCTGCTGTATATCGTGAAAATGAAAAGGGGGCAGGAAGAAAAATATCTCATGGTGAATGATGGCATGAGGATAATTTCATCATGAAGCCAAAATAAATAAAAAAAAAACATCCTTGTCTCAGGAAGATTTGTTCTCAGGTCCCAAGTAACTTCATCAATAGTCATTTCCATTAAGCCACCAATTTATTCTTGGTAAACTATCCCTGAACTTTGTAAGCATACAATCAAAATGCTTTATCATTAATTTTAAACTTTTTTGTTATTTTTAATTTTAATCTTATTTAAATTCTTGGGTTGCTACGTATTCATTTAAATTTAACTTAATTTTTTTTGAGTCATTACAAGTAATCACTAATATTTACTTTTTTTTAATTTTAAACTAGCATATTTTAATCATTTTACCAAAAGTCATTAATATTAGAAAAGTCTCAAGAGACTTGAGAAGAATTATGGCATTTCACAAGATCTCACCTTGTCATTGTAAAGCGCCCAAGAGGGAGAGTGGATTTTGCTTAATAAAAAATTGACAAATAATGTGTAATAAATAAAGATAGGTCAGGAATTATGTCACCAAATGTAATTCTAAGAGAGGAAGAAAAGCTTGCATGAGAGTTTATCTTAGTTCACCTCCAACCACTTAAACATATATCTTGTCCCCAAGTCACATTTGATATTTTCTCCACTTACTCTATCAAGATTAATCCATGCTTTCGGTTGCCCTAGTACAATCCCAGATTTCAACTCTGAATTACTTCTCCTTACAAAAGGTGTGAATTAACCCGCTTTAGCTCCCCAAGTTTAAGTTCTCTATTTCAAATAATGAAAATAGGGATAAACAGAGTATGGTCAAGAATAAACAACTACTTGTATTTTATGTTTTTATATGGCAAGCTTTGCTTCAAATTTTCTCATGGTTAGCCTGTTTAAATGGCTGGACACCAAGTTGGACCATTTCATTTCAATTAATTATATACTGGATTTTGTATCATTTGCTTCATCTAAATGAGAGAGAAAACAGCTCTATTTTTCTTTCCTTTTGTTGAGAAGAAGTTTAAGACCTTTTCAAATAAATAGATCAGACAAAATATAAACAATATTGTTTAAGAAATTATGCTTTGCTTTTGGATGAGGAGATTAAATGGGAGACAAGAAAATGACAGTGCAAAAATAGAAGAGAAATTGTTTTCTCCAATTAGATTTATAACTCTAGAAAAAAACTACAAAAGAATAAAGAAAAGTGATTAATTTAATGATGCAGGCTCCATGCCTCTTTTCCTCTCATTTGGGACAATTTTTAATGTTTTCTCTCCAAAATCCCTCATTTTTTAATGTTGATGATTTTTTAAAACTATCATATATATTTCTATAAAGATATAATCAGATTTTTATATATTCGCCCCAAAAAACTGTTTGGATTTAATTATTAGGATTACCAGTAAATTTAAAGAGCGAAAACAAATATTTTTAAATAGAAACACATTTTTATCTGAAGTGCAATGATAAAAGATAGTGAACATATGAATATTAATAATGGCTTTCATGTTGCTTTCAAGAGCATTAGAAGGGGTAAAGCAAGACGACAAAAATGATGGCCGGTGACATGAACGGGTTCATATTTTTAAATTTAAGCCCAAATAAAAAGAACAACAAACACATGTTTCTAACAATGGTGTTGATAAATTTATTTAAAAATTTAAAAAATATTAATATTGGTATGGGAAAGTTCAATACATAAAACCTTTAGCACCACATCCTTATTCACCAAGTAAATCATTCAAACAAAAATTCCAATATTGATTCCACGAAAAAAAAAAATCAAATGTATCATATTTGAATTCGACATTTTTGTTACAGAGTTAAACCCTCTCAGATTAAGGGTCAATTTGTTTAAGATTAAAAAAATAATTGATTTTTAGGTAGTTTAGAGATTTTACAAAAAGAAATTTATTTTGTGGAGATTTTATAAAAAGCAGGCATTATTTTATGTTTGATTATAATAATAAAAAGGCGATTATTAATTAGTTGTTTTCAAATTTTATGATATCTTCCTGATTTTTATTTTACAGAAATAATTTATTATTATATTATTTTAAAATTTTATGATATTTTTGCATATTCCATCTCTTTAAAACACTCTCTCTTAACCACCATATTAAATTATTTTTAGAAGTTACTCAAAGTAGCTTCTTAAAATAATTAAAACTTACTTTTTTTCAAATTTTGATTATTTTTAAAAATTTAAACAAACATCATAAAAACTCACAAAATAAATTTTTAAAAAAAAGTAATTTTTTTATGAAATAATCTAGAACAAATTGGCCCTAATACTGATTTCTAAATTACTAATATAAAATTTATATAAAGCCCTATAACTCATAACATATTAAAAGTACATCTCACCTTATACTTTATGTAACATTCACTGTTCAACTTTAATAATTAAAATTTATTTATATTTAATTTTTTATATTAATTTTAAATAAAAATTATAATTTATAAATATTTTAAAAGTAATTTAAAAACTGATAAAAAAAGTTTCATTCCTAAATGAATACCATGTATACTTAACTATTTAAATATATTTTAATTTTAAACTATTTTTTCAAAATATTCTTTTTATAATAAAAAATTATTTTTCAAAAATTATCTATATTTACTTTAAAATATTAATTTCTTTGAATTATATAGGAGTTATAAAGATAAATAGAAAATATGAGAAAAATGGAAGTTGAAAAGATGATTCAGTTTTTCAAAAATTACTAACTATTTTCATTTAAATTTTAAATTATAAAATTTTCATTTAAATTCCAAGAATTTTTTATAAAATTAATAATAAAACAAAAATTACTAAAATACTCATATTTCTTAATAAAATACCCTTCCTTTATTAAAATTGGATTTTAGTAAATTTAATCTAGCCTTAAATATTTTGCGACATATAATTGATTTCATTTTGATGGAAACATATTGGCATCTAAGCTCAAAATTTTCAAGTTGGAAAAGAAAAAAATAAACATAAAAAGAAGAAAGAAATGAATGTTGCAAATTATGATTTACGTAAAAAATGAATACCCTGTAAATTATAGGAACAAAGATTAAATTTTAGTAGTATAATAGTTAGGTCCCAAATCACTAAATTAATACCAGTTAAGTCCCTGACAAATTTTTTTAAAAAATAAGTTGAAAATATCAATTCAAATTATTGCAAATCCAAAAGCTTCAATGACAAATAAGTATTTAAATATCAAATGTAACTTTTAGATTGTAATAGAAATTTTTTTTGTAACTATTTGAATTGATGTTTATAATTCATTCTGAAAAAAAAAATTGTTGGGGACTTAACTGGTATTCATTTAGTGTTTTAGGACCTAATTGTCATTCTTTGTTAAATTTTTTAAGCAAGATAAGCTTCCAATGCTTCTTATATAGTTCTTGGTATGTAGGCAAAGAGTTTGACACCCAAGCATATAATTTTAAGATCCGAAAGATTGGCATTTTTATAGGGAATATCTCTTCAAATATCACAATAACAAAAAAGAAAATAACACAGATATGAGTGCTTGTTTTTAGAAAATCATAGAAATGTGCTAAAGTGATCAGGGTGCATGGGAGCACCCATTTCAGAGTGCATGTATGTAAAAACACTCAAAAAAGAAAAGTGGAATATAACAGACTGCAAATGATTTAGAAAATATCTTTTGGAGATGATTGACGCCTTCTAGTGTATAGAAATTCATAGAAATATAAAAACCATTTCAAAAAAAAATATCTCTTGCATTATGGTACCAAGAGCCCAAATGAAAAGGGCAAAAACTAATAAAAGAACACAAAATAGTTGTTCCTGACAATGCAGAGAAAACCTAATCCGGTAACGTGGTATGATGTGTTGAAAGCATAGTGACAAAGTTTCCAATATCGCAACAAAATTAAAATTCTCCTAAGACACACTAAATTATTTGAAATGATTTGGAGAAAATATGAAATTTTCTGGTTTCATGAAACACATACCTATTAAGGAGTTGTATGACAAAGATATGCTCAAGTGGGAATAAGCTAGAAATAGTTGGAGATATTTTTCTTGAAAGCTGAATAAAATAGTCATGCATGAAGGAATAAATAAAATAAAAGTAGCCAATGAAAATGTGAAGAAATAGTTAAGTATGAAAGGAAATAAAGAATAGGCGTGAAAAGTGGGTAACATAAGAGTGGGCAAAAATAGAATGAAGGGCTAAACATGGGCTAGCAAGTCCTCTTATGCATTAGACAAAAACAAAATTTACATATTAGACACATGTCCTTACTGTCATCGCTTAAAAGAACAATAATTAATAGGTTACTTTTGGATAATCATTTAAACGTAGAAGCAAAATTTCACACACATAATATGCATACTTTGAACCTACAAGTAAAACATATGAGACAAAATGTCATGTTTAGGCTTTTAAAATGGCGGCTTGTACAAGTCTTTGCAGCATATACTTAAGTTCCAAGGATTTGGGAATTGCCAAAAATGTGATGTATTCATTGAGGTTAATTAGATGTTCAAAAGTATATGGCATTCTTAGTTTTTTAATGTATAATTAATGATTTTTTTAAAAAAAAACCATTATAATAAGTAAACAACCCAACCTTTTACTTTTAAGTAAGACACTCTATTAAATAAGGACTAAAATAAAATGATGATAATATCAATTTGAAGACAAGTAACTAACTTATTAAGAAAGTACTTTGTAAAAAAAAAAAAAAAAACTTACCAAGAACGTAAGATATTGGGAGAATTACATTCAAGTTCCAAATAAGAACACAATTAATTAAAACCCTAACAGCACATGCAAATTAAGTAAAATGTCAAGATATTAATTGTTTGAACACTGTTTCATGGTTTTTTTAATGTAATTATAAAACGAACTCTATAAAACATGTGACATGAAAATATTGTCCAGCTAGCTAAAAGAGGATTGCAAAGAACATTCAACTATTTTGTCTTGCTCAAATTAAAAAAATTATTACCACCAAAAATATCATTAATAAATAACAAATCAAAGAATTATCAAACATTAATTTTCTCAGGGGAAGTTAATTTGAATAAGGAACTATAATTTTGCAAAGTTGTTTTCATCCAATGCATTAAATGTGCTAACTTTGATAAATCGAATACCCCTATAGAAAGACATGGAGTTGAAAATGCAAATCTTCATAGAATCCATAACAATATTGCATGCTCATCTCTGTTTATAAGCCCAAAAAAGTCTTCAAACATAGGTAAACAAAATAATATTTCTAAACAATATCATGCAACTAATTGAGGGACGCACCAGTCACCACTTGACCAATAATAACACAAAAAAATAACACAAATTGATAAAAAGTTATGCAATATGATTGGTTGAAAGCATATATACACTTCTAGCCCAAAAAGCAGAGGTAAACAAAGTAACACTTCTCTTTTTGATGGGCATAAAAGTGTTGCAAATTTCACAACACAATTCTTGTGCATGCGAACCACAAGTATGAATATGTAGTAGGGGGTTCTAAAGTATTACAATAAAAGATAGTGAAGATATAAATGTAAATAATGGCTTCCATATTGCTTTCAAGAGCACTAAAACTCCAAAAGGTAGAAAGCAAGACAAAGAAAACCATGGGCACTGAGGTGAATGGGTTCATATTTTTAAATTTAGAAGATCATCCATTTCCCTAGATTTATTGCTTGGGATATGATTAAAAAAAACCCAATGTAAAAGGACAAAAAGGAAAAACAAATGTTTCTAATATAGGTGCTGATAAATTTATTTAAAAAGATGGAAAATATTAACATCTAAGTACATAATTTTCAGTTTTGTAATATTGCAAGTTGTTTTGGGAATATCCCCTGCTACGTACATGACAACATAAAAAACGTGTTAATAAGAATGGTGACGCATAAAAAATCATATTGAAAAAAAAAACAGAGAAACAATTTTTTGAAAGCATTTTATCTATAACTATTCTTTTTCTTATATTTTTTTCACACACAACCATGCATTGCATATCATAAAGATACAGCTCGCATGATAGGCATCTTACATGAAAAGTGAGGGATGGTTTGGTGGGAATGAATTGATTAAGGTTGTTGCATGTGATCCCTTTCTGTTTTATTCCATTATTCCGATTCCCTATGCACTATATCCATATTTCATATTAACGTTGCAATTTTCCCCTCAATTTATGTTTGTGGATTTGATTGAATCAAAATATACCTTTTAATGTCATGATAAAACAAAAGCTCATATATGTATCTTTCAAGGCACTAAAATTGTAAATATGTGTGATGCAATAAAAATAGTAGAAATGAATTTGAACTAGAAAAGGAGAGAAATTTTATTACCACAGTTTCATTCCACTAGTATTCTTATAATTTTTTTTTTCAAAAAATAGTTTTCCAAACATGTAAAAACCTTCTCGAGACATGTTCTAAACATCATCAATTAATTGAATGATAGTCAATGCATTATACTAGTGAGTTTAAAATTGCTATGCACGTTTTAATTAATATGGCATCTTAAAGAAGGAAAAAAAAAACACTTCTTGATGAAGATTTGAGGTGTGAATGCATGATACATCATTACACACGTGTTTCTTCTTATATTTTTCTCTTAGAAGGCTAGCTGTCTTCCTAAACAAGTTAAAAGCTACGTGTAATATAAAAACAAAATTTTTTGCCAGACTAAAACTTATATATAATAGATTTTAGCATCATAATAAAACTATATACTCAACTACCAATAGCAACTATTGATGACATAGCATATACAAGAAAAGCCATGGTTTTATAAATTGGACTAAACCATTAGGTTCCACCAGTTGAATTAGGAATTGGCTCATAGTTTGGTCTGCTACAACCTTTGAAACTAGACACTAAGAGAACCTTAAAACCAGAAAAGTGATGGTGGTGCAAATGAATTCTTACATGATAGATGGTGTGTTTAGCTATCATATATTACTGAGAAAAAATCAATATTCCAAAGTCCCTTTCTCTTTCTTGCACCTTTTCCCAACACCTCAAATACAAGCAAAATTTGGCAGTGTATTGCGGTCTATGCTTTCCTCTATTTTTTAGCCCATAAAACGTAGATAGATAGAGTAAATTAATAATTAATTATTTGCTTTGGGGACTGATGACTCTGAAAATTTGGTAAAATTATAGGGATTAAAGTTTTAATACTGATGTAAATATTTAACATTGTCACTCAAATGAATATTTTTCAACTCTAATATTACAAATAGGAAATGGTATTTTGACCAGAAAGCTATTAGCATTTAAGTTTATAATTATCATGTTTCAAAAGACAAAACAAGAATACAAAGGAAATAAAAGATCGATATACCAAGTTACAATTTACTAATAGTATACCTTGTAAGTTATTGTAACCAAGATAAAAATTTTAAAGTGAAATCAAATTTCCAATGCATCTTGGTATATTGCCAAGCAATTAATAAAACCCGATTATATAAAGTCATATTAAAAGTTAAAAAGAATCAAATTTATGATATACTAAATAAATGGTAATAGAGAAAAACCTTTCTCGACATAAAGATGTAGATTTTGTAATTTTAAAGCTACAAGCAACATGTTAGGATGATACAATATATAACTCTATGAGATAGATTCCCCCACCCCTACATAGATTTAAGCTTTTGGAGTTAATTGAATTAAAATATAAGTTTTTAATGTCATAAGTTAAAAATATACTCATATATATCTTTAAAGTCAACTAAGATTGTAATTATGTTTGAAACAATAAAAAATTAGAAATGAATTTAACTGAAACAAGAGAGAAATTTTACCGACACGGCTTTACCACACTATTATTCTTATAATTTTTTTTTCAAAAAATAGTTTTCCAAACATGTAAAAACTTTCTTGAGGCATGTTTTGATCAGCTTCAGCAATAGTTAATCAAATGAGAGTCAAGGCATTATTCTTACACATATTTATTTTTTTCTTGGAAATATATGAATGATTGGTAGGTAAAAAATATTTTCTATAAACAAAATGAAAAATGTATCTATCTCATTCATTCAGATAATTTCTTGCAATAAGCGTGGTACTTGAGAAAAAAAAAAACTCATTTTAGTCCTGCTATTGCATGAAAAGATATCGTAAAAACAAAAAGAAAAAATGAGTAGCACTTTTTTTAAAAAAAAAAATGAAAGACAAGTAGTTATATTGACAATACATAAAACCAACAACAAATATCTGCTGGAAATGGAGATAGATAACTACTTTTAAAAAACGAAAATAACTATGTTGTTTTGTATTTATATTATGATATTTTCTAAGCTTTTTGATATAGCCAAAAAGCTTAATAAAGCTTAAAACCTTTAAAAGCAAAAAGCACCTTGTGACATCACGCATTTTTTTTTAGGGATGCATCTTGCTATATATCAACAAAACAAAATGTACTAACACAATTATATGATTGCTCATGCATAAATATCTTATCAAAGGAAAAATGAAGAGCACTTATTATTTGTTCTTTTAGCCAAGAGCAGTTATTATTGGTTGAAAGCATACCTTCCAAGTTATTAGAAGAAAGACTCAAAAATTCTAGCCTTGTCAAGATTTCAACGCTCCTTGGAATATTTCCTGCAACGTAATAATTAAAAAAATTCCTGCAAGTGAGCTTCGAAGTATAAAAAATTATCAGGATTCTCTAACGTTATTTTGGTGGTGTTGAATTATTTTTGTTTGTATTTCAAGTGGGAAGTGATAAAAAGAGAGAATGAAGCCTTGAAATTTGGGTAATAAATTTTGCTTTATTTTTCCAAATGCATAGAACATTTATGTAATTCATTCAAATGCATATTGTTTTTATAAATAAATAATTTACCTACTTAAACATATTCATTTTAAAAACTAATTTACCTAATTTTCTTAATATGTGTTAATTAGTCAACTAGTTCTTATATGTCAAAAAAGCATAGCATATTAGAGAGGCAAGCATTTCTAACAAATTTAATAGACAACTCACTTACCCACATCTCAACCAAAATTGGAGTAATGATTTCTGGAAATGATATTGAACTTAGTAGTGAATAATAAATTTTAGACATTCCACGTTATTATACAGTATTCTCTATTTCATTTTTTTTTAAAGCTAACTTTCTAGAGGAAAATAGTACTTCTCTGCGTGTGAGTAGAGAGGCTGCCCTCCGGGAGGAGACTAAAGTACTCTTAACTTGTTTTGTGAACTAAAGCGAAATAATTATTCATGCGTAAAAACAAAAATTTAACACTCACATTTATAATATCTTTTGTCGGCCAATATATAAATTTATTTATAAGCCTTTAATATGGTATTAATGTTGAATTCACTTTCATTAATAATAACGGGTGACGCATCTAGAAAAGGTGATCCGTGGCCCAAAAAAGAAAACTTAAGAATGATTCAAGGAGCAAGGGATTAAATTTTCTTTTTAAAGTGAACATGTTTAAGTGTCACTTGATTTTTCCATAAAATATTGTTACAAATAAGTCTGGAAGGACTATTATGAACATGGTGGGTAGGAAGTTGTCTCAAGCGATGCATTGAAATTCTTTCAACAATATTACAATAACACGTTATGATATATTTGTTTGATAAGACAAATATATCATAATATGCATTTATAATATCTTTGATGCTGAGTCTAGATAAATTAAAGACATATAAATTAAGTATATAATTTTCACATTTGTAAGATGATTATTTTTTAGAGTTTTTCCTACAATATTTCTACCTATATGGGAAGAAATTTGGCTTCTGTAGGTTTGAGGATGAGGGGACAATATTCCGGAGCAATCATCTATAATAATATTATAACTTTTAGCAAATCAATCAATATGATATATTTGTTTGACACAAAGTTTTTAACTTTGATAAATTGATAGTCTTCAAGAATATTTATTGTGTATGGTTTATAAATTCCAGATGAAAGGAACAAAATCTTATAAAAGCAATGTAGGTGTTTTCTGAAAAATGTGAAAGTAATGCATAAAGAGTTGTTAGAAGTATAGATAAATTTTCGATGTTAATTAAAATGAAAATTTTATTGACACTTACAACAAAAAAATAGAAATCCTAAAAATTCTTCGCATCGGCTTCCCAGATGAGAAGGCTTGCCGTAGCTAGCAACACTATGTTTGAAAATGACTAAAGACTTTTTTTTTCTTCATAAATAATTATTGAAACAAGAAATTTCAAGAATACAAAAAACTTCTAATAAAAAAAAAGGTGAAAGTGAAAGTGAAAATTAAAAGTTGCTAGTTAGAGCATCATAATTTGAAGAAAAATGAACTTAGATGCTCCATGAGAGAAGATACCACATGCAACCACCAGTGTCATTAAATTTAACAATAACTAAAGACATGAATTCGTAATGTAATAACTAGTAGATTTATCAAAATTGTTTGCGATGATATCCAACAAACCATGTGAAAAGGGGAAAAAAGTGTGGTTGTAACACTCTGCACTTTCTTGCTGAACCTCTTCAATAAATTTATATAGACAGAACGTGAACTAAAGAATTAATCTCATACAAAATGATTATATAGAAACAAAGTTTTATGCACTACACTGATATATAATGATAATGTTTATTGCTGTATTAAATTTTAAATTCGCAAATGGAGTTCTATATTTTCTATCTTTTTTCATACTCATTTACCATAAATGGAACAAGTAAGATAAAGGCAAATTTAATATTGTTTCAACTCTAATATATTAATTAATTGTATTTTGACCAAAAAGTCAATGTTATTCATGAGATTAGAAAACAAAATTTGATGGTTAATTGTATTTGTCAAAAAAGGATGGCTCTTCATTAGCTTTTCTCTCTGCCTTTTTGGGGGTGTGTTGGTATGCCTCGCCTACCCACTCCTTCATGTTCATGGCTTCTCTTTTTCATATATTATTGGTAAAATACCACTTTAAGTTTTTCTAACTTACAAGGTTGGACATTAATAGCTTGATGTTACAAGCTAGACTAAATCTGCCACCTCCCACTTATAAAAAAGCTGACTTACCAATAGGCTACAAGGCCATTGGCACCACTTTAAGTTTTTACTTTGTACAATCTTATTTTGTTTTTAGTTCCTCTAATTCATTCCTAAAATTTATATTTCTTTTATTTATTTTATTTAAAAATTATTTTTTTTATTTTTTGGTTACCCACAGGTACACTTCTCTTGGAGGCTATCATGTTAGAGGCTCTATTGGGCACCTCTCTCACCATTGGTGGTGACAGTTAGATGTTAAGTTTGTGGATACAATATAGATTTTGTAATTTTAAAGCTACAAGCAACATGTTAAGATGATACAATATATAACTCTGAGATAAGTTCCCCCACCCCTACCCCAGTTTATGTTTGTGGAGTTAATTGAATCAGCATATAACTTTTTAATGTCATATAAGTTAAAAATATACTCATATATATATATATATAAAGTTAACTAAGATTTTCATTATGTTTGAAGCAATAAAAAATTAGAAATGAATTTAACTAAAACAAGAGGGAAATTTTTTTTCACACAGCCTAACCATACTATTATTCTTATAATTTTTTTTTCAAAAAGTGATTTTCCAAACATGTAAAAACTTTTTTGAGGCATTTTTTGATAGGAGAATTATATCCTGCCCCCTTCCAAGAAAAAAAGTCATGTTTCAATTTTAACAACAACCCATTCAGCATTGGTCATTATCTGTGATTAATTCCCTTATGACGGGCTGGATGTGATTTTCCATGTTTTGATCTGCATCAACAATAGTTAATCAAATGATAGTCAAGGCATTATTCTTACACATAATTGATTTTTTTCTTTGGAAATAAATGTAATGATTTGGTAGGGAAAAAATATTTTTCTGGAAAGAAATTGAAAAATGTACCTATCTCATTCATGCAGATAATTTCTTGCAATGGGCATGGTACTTGAAAAAAAAACCTCATTTTAGTCCTGCTATTGCATGGTAAGATATGATAAAAACAAAAATGAGTAGCACTTTAAAAAAATGAAAGATAGGTAGTTCTATTGACAATACAAAAATAAATCAACAAAAAATGTCTGTTGGAAATGGAGATAGATAACTACTTTTAAGAAATGAAAAAACTATGTTATTTTGTATTGAAATTTACTAAAGGATACTCCCTCCTTTTCAAATTATAAGACAACTTTAGAGGAATTTTGTGTCCCAAAATATAGAACAAATTGAGAAAAATAAGATTTTATTAATGATACTTTTCTAATATTACCCTAAAAGTAGAGAGAGAATTGAAATGATATTGTAGCATAATGATTAAATGCATAGGGATATTTTTGAAAGTTTGTAGTTTTGTTTTGAAAAAGTGTGTTTGTAAAATGTCATTATTGCATTTTATTCTCTCTCCGTTGTGTGAGTTATTCTCTATCCACTATGGGAGTTCCTCTCTCTCCATTTCATGAGGGCTTGGTGATATCCTTAGAGTGATCTTCTAGCAGCGAGATTTTCTGTACACTGTTCAGTTCTTTCAAGGGACTAGTGAATCTCTATGTGGGTGTGTTGTGTGCTAGTGTGCGTGTGTAGTGATTGGGGTGAGGAGGCATGGAGGTTGGACAGAGTAGAAGGGGAAAGGGAAAAGGAAAAGAGGTGGTACTCGATTTGAAGCAAAAAAAAAAAAAAAGACAAATACAAGGAAGGCTTTGGTTGAAAGAATTATTATTTAAAAAAAATCTAAATATGGGGATGATTATCTCCATGATAAAAAAAGGATGGAATGTGGAGAAGGAGGTCGAAATTCATGATGTTGATAAGACTGCGCATGCATTTTTGTTCCAGTTTGATCGTGTGGAGGACTATACCAGAACTCTTAAAGGTCCCCTATGGTCGATTCAAGGACATCTGCTTAGTTTACAGTCATAGGAAGATTTCGTGGTGTATAAAGAAGTTATTTTTCATTGTGTCCTTTTTAGGTGCAATTCCATGGCTTACCATTAGAGGTGATGGATCGAAAAAATGCCATTACCTTGGGTAATGCCGTGGGGAAGTTGGTCATGATAGAAAATCCGATGATGGGAAAAAGCCTTACAAGAACTTTTATCCGTGTTTAGAGTTCTTATTAATATTACTCAACCATTAGTGATTGGGTTCTAGACTCCTTGACCTGGATGCGACCCGATATGAATAACGGTAAAGTATGAAAGGCTGCAATCATTCTATTACCATTGCGGGCGTTTTGGTCACGATGCAAAAGGATGTGGATTTGTAGAGGATACTAGGGAGGATGAGCCAGATAAAGAAGAGTTTGGGCACTAACTAAGTACAACTAATGTGAGGACTATGGATGATGCAGTGGAGGTATGCCATGAAGGGTGGCCAGAAGCACTAGTAAAGGGGATGAAACCACCATCATAGGAGCCTAGGGAAGGAGAGTGCTGGGTATGGAAAGAAAGGAATTTATGGCGAAATTGGTGGATCTAAAGTGAAAAATGGGGATGACGTTGTGAATGAGAAGAGAAATGAAAGGGCGGAAAATTTTCCTGTAAATTATGAGCAAAATAGGCGGAATAGTGAGCGGATGCAAAGAAGTGGAGATATGAGGGAGAAGGGGATATTTTAGATAATGAATCATGTGAGGGAAGGGTGGTGGCTCTCATAGCAAGGCTTCTAGTGGACTTGTTGGGAATAATGCCCAAATAATTGTTGAAGTTATGGAGGAAGTGACAGGTAAGGAAATTGGCCTACAAACCAATTCCCAACAAAACTATTTTGTTGAAATGCCATGTGAAGAAAACGTGAATCTGACCAATGAAGGGGATATCACTAATGAAGACAATGGGCCACAAAATGCTATTATCCCATTTAATGTGCTTTCTCCAATTTCCTCAGTCACAATGGGCTTTCAACATATCAATCTAAAGTGACCAGCAGCAAAACAAACAAACTGCTTCCCACCTGTTTCTCCAGCGCACTGTACCATGCTGAGTTGCTTGCGCAGGAGACCAGCGGTGTCTCCTCTATTTCCTTTCCTTGCTTTTAATAGATGGAGCATACGATACGACAGCTATGGCCAATGGGAACTTGCAAGTTTAATTGATGTGATTAAAATAATTTAAACAGAGACTAAGTCCACTGCACCATCTTTCTCTCTCTGTTTTCATTTTTTAGAAAAACTACCACTTTCATTTTATTTTTTTATATAACAAAATCACATTTTTTAATAAGTATTTATTGCAAACTTCTTAAATTATCCCTCATAATTTTATCATTCATAGTTATAAGAAACAATTGATAAATGCTTGATTAACACAATTAATAAAGGGTATTACAGTCAAATTTTTTTATTTTCAGACACAATTAATATACTTAACTGATTTTTTTACACTGTGTGACACAACTTTGTTCTCCTACAAATAAAAATGGAGGGAGTACACAACAGTAGCCATATTTTTATACAATACATCTGAGCTCATATTTTTATAATTTCCAAACATCACCAAAATTTCATTATAAATATCTCCTTTTATATGATGAAGAAAAAAATTCAGAAATATAGTTACATCGGACAATGCAAAGAAAACCATTTAAAAAATGATACAAACATATATATAGATTATTAAGTTGTTGATTATTTTCATAGCTAAACAGAAATCATTAATGCCATAAAGATACCCAGAGATTTCAGAGGAATTATAATATTTTGAGGGACCTTATTGTCATTCTTATATTTTGATGGGATTTTATTGTTATTTTCCGAAGTTAATATGTCGGTAACTTTCAGAAAGTTTAGATGAGTTGGGTCTAGGAGCTCACTAAGGCTAGGACATACTTCCCTCAAAAATTTCTTATAGATATACTTACAAATCACCCAACAATAAGGTATTTGTAAGTTTTATATTATTATACACCATCAATTATCTAATAACATTTCTCTCAAATCATAAAATTAGTAAATTACTTTTAAAAATATCAATAATAAGCTTAAAAATGGAAATTGAAATATATACTGCAGTTTATTTATATATCTATATATATTTTTTAAAAATCTCTCATTCGCCTGTGATTGTCATTTTAGCCCCAATTCAAAATAATGGAAATAGCTTAATAATTTGGTTATCTTTAGAAATTTTTCTTTTTTTTTCATGCCATCTATAAAATTCTTGCAAGTGAAATGCTGTCAGTTGGATAAATTGATTACACATTTTAAGATCAGTCATCGTATGTTTGATTTTTTTCAGCGGCGGATCCATATATGATATAGCTTGAACTTGTTCTTTTGGTATTTTATACCAAAGTTTAATTTTTGTTGAAATAAAGCTCAATATATGCCATGCTACCACTCTAATCATTCTATAAAGCCCAATCAGAATTTGATTTCTTACCCGCTTATTCCTTTTAATTAAAATTCTAATGATGTTTATAGCCAATAAAAGCAAAATTGACTGTGATTGATAAGTAACAAAATTGGATAAACCAACGTTAAATTAGATGTTGGATCCATCCAAATTTTACTTTCTATTTACGTATTAACATTATGTATTCTTTGTATTTTTTGGATCCATTTGTTAAAGATTAAAAAATAAGTCACTATTAGATAATTTAGGGATTTTATAGAAGGATTATTTTGTAAAAATTTTATAAAAAGCATACATTGTTTTATGTTTGATTAAAATAATAAAAAGTAACTATTAGCTAGTTATTTTTAAATTTTATAATATCTTTCTTTAGTTCTGTTTTGTAAAAATAATTTATTATTTAATTATTTTAAAATCTTAGTATATCTTCTTGCATCCTACATTTTTAAAACATTCTCTCTCAAAGTAGTTTCTTAAAATAATAAAAAATTTATTTTTCTATTTTAACTATTTTTAAAGATTTAAACAAACATCATTAAAATCACAAAATATTTTTAAAAAACAAGTAATTTTTTCATAAAATAAGCTGAAACAATGGGCTATTTATTTAAAATTCTTATAATTAACTAAGTGAAAACAACAAAATAGAGTAAATAGTTTGGATATGTAAAACTATAATATACTTTGAAACATTAAATCTAAATATTTACCAAAACTTTAATTATAAAATATGATATACTTTAAAATATTTAATCTAAATATAATATATTATTGAGATTTATGGGGGTTATAGTAAGTAGAACCTTTTTTTTTTCAAAAAAAAGGTAGGACTGCAATTGTGACGATAAAATTATCAACAAAATTTCAAAAGTTATCAACTAATTTTTTATATAATTATGTGTGTGTATCAATATAACAAAATAAAAAGTACAACACTACAAGTGTTGATATATAAGTCTAAAAGATATTAGGATGGGAAAGTTAAAAGGAGACACGGGCCAATATTTGGTTAAAATTATTTATGTTTAATTTTTAAATTAAATTTAAATTAGAAAATTTTCATTTAAATCCCAAGAAATTTTTATAAAATAAAAAATTAAAACTTACAAAAATACTCATCTTTTTTTAACAAAATACCGTTCCTTTATTAAAATTGGATTTAGTAAATATGCTTGATTTTCAATATCATTAAAGTCCTTTGAAATTAAAAATCAAGCATATTGTTGTTGGTTCTAATAGGATGGGTGTCTTCATTATCACTTCCTTTGTCTCATCTACTAGTTAAAATTATTTGATTGATCTCTCTTATTTTGTTGCTGATTCTGTTTTTGCTCTGTTGCTTTCCTTATTTTGTTGCTTTGTTGTCATTTGCGGTTTCAGTTGTACTATACTGGTTTATTTGCCTTAGGAATATATCAGCGGTTGGGAAAAAAAAAATCCTTTGAAATTTAATGGAAGTTTCCTTACAAGAGACCAAACTGAAATTATCACCTTTTATAGTTGAAATCTTTGTAACAGGTTGAGTTCTCAATGACACCATAAAATACTACAAATTATGTAAAAAAATATAATCCAATATTTTTGTGAGAAAAAATAGTTTATTCTAGACTTATACATTTTGGGATATATAATTAATAGCATTTTGATGAAACCTTTTAGCATCTAAGTTCATAATTTCAAGTTGCAAGAGACAAGAAGTAAGGAAAAAAGAAATAACCTATAGTGAATTATAATTTGCATAAAAATTATACCTTGTAAATTATTGGAACTAAGATATAATTCATGAAGCAAAGCCAAACTCCCAATGCTTGTAGTTATGTAGCCAATGAGTTGATTATGAGCCAAGTAAATAATTTTAAGATTTGTAAGATTGGCAATTTCATTTGGAATATCTCTTGCATAATTGCAATAACAATAAAAAAACTGATATGAGTGCTAGTGTATATATTATAGAAAATCATAGAAATACATCATAACTTTATGGAGATGAACATGGACAACATATGTTGTATGAAAAATCATATAAATTTAAAAACCATTAAAAAGTATTTCTTGCATTATGGCTCCAAGAACCCAAATGAAAAGGACAAAAACTAATAAAAGCATGCATCATATTTGTTCCTGGCAGTGCAAAGAATACTAAATGATGTTAATACATTAGGTTGTGTTGAAAGCATAATTTTTTTTGGCCAACTACAAAAACTTCAATTCAAAACGAACCTGACAGTACAAAGTGAAACAAAAAACAAAAACACGTATTAAATTTTTATATATAATTTGTAGATTCATTTATTGCCCCCTACTCAACATAATCAATATATATATATATCCCATTCCCCTCTCCAACAAAATCAATGTTGAATAAAATATTGTAAATAGCTTATTCTGAAACATTCTAACACGTATTAAATTTTTTGAAATGATTTAGAGAAAATATATGAATTCATCTGATATTATTAAAGACACGCCTATTAAGGAGTTGTATGACATTAATTCAAGTCAGGATAAGCCAAAAATGGTTGAAGGTATTTTTCCTGAAATATCATTCCTTGCTAAACTTAAAATCTTTTAACATTGAAGCCTTCCAATCTCAAGTGGAATAGGTCCATGGATAGAATTAAAATTCCAATAGCAACTAATGATGACATAACTACAAGAAAAGTCATGGTTTTCTAAATAGATTGGGCCATCCAATTCCACCTATTGTATTAGGAACTGGCTCTTGGTTCAGTCCTCTACAACCTCTGAAACCAAACACTCAAAGACATGGACATCTGAAGGAGTTTTAGGGCCTGAGGTGAAATTTATATTATGAATAACTCATAAAAATTTAAATCATATATAATATTTTACTCTATTTATTATAAATTGTGAAATATAGAATTGCGTCGTTTTCTCTACGGAACCTTAATCTTCAAAATGAATTGACAGAAATATACAAATATTATTATTGACTTATTGTGCGGCTGGTCCACAAAACAAACTTGTATCACTGTGCCGCTAGTCAAAAGATAGAACCTTTAGCTTGCTGTCAATGAAATGACTTGATTTTCTAAATGGGCGCACACTTTCTAGCTATAAAATTATTTTTAATGAAAAATGATGTTGAGACTAACAAGAAGAACTCATATTTATTACTTGACCGCAATGATGAACCCGAAAATATTAATTAGTGGGAGGAAAATTTGTACTTAATATAAATATTAATATTTTTATTAAATTATATTAAATATAAAACTTATTAAAATTAAATACTACTAAACAATTATGCATAAAAAATTAAAGTTATATCTATTAGTATGTTACATTTCATTTTACTCAATAAAACTTACTTTGCCTATTTTGTATAGTATAGACATTTTGCTATACAATTTTCAATTTAAAAATTTTAAAAAATATTTTTTAAAATTATTTCTTCCTTCTTTATAAAACTCTTGATAACACAAAAATGATTTTGGTCAAATAAATTTTTAGGGAATAACTTAAATTTTTATGGGGTCACATGAATTTTCATTTCTTTTCTTAGGGGGTGGGGGTAATCGAAATTTTTTAATGGAGGCAAATGAAATATTTATGGTCACTACATGTAATTTTCTCCTTGACTTGTGGAGAAAATTGCCTCACTACCTTATACACAAGGGTCCATCCTTGTCTGACTATGTCTCAAACACAATTATAGTACAGAAAGAAGTCCAAAGATAATTTTTTAATTCAATTATGGTTGATTATAGCAGGTGAAATAAAATTTATCAATATTATGAATGGGAAGTTTTTATTCGAAATAAATGAGCCCATACTTTCTCAGGCGATGAAATTGGCATACTATCTAGGCAGTGATTTCTTCTTGTTATCAAATTTCCTCCTATGGGTTAGAAAGTGACTTTAATAACTTGATTCTCAAACCAAAATTATTCTTACAAGAAAATATTTCCATAAGCCACTAAATAACCAAAATCAAAGTAAAATTTACACTATCATGTACTACCTAAATCAAAATAAACATTTTCCTATCATAAGTATCCAAAATATGTATATGTGAGTGTCAAAAAATAACACTTATTTTGCTCTGTTTATAAAATCATATTTTAAATATTTGAACTTGGCAAAAATAATTTAGCTAATATTCAATTTCTAATATATCATTCTACATAGAGAGAAAAATTTGCTTATTTTATTTGTAATACATATGGATTTTTTTATAAGAAACCCTTTTAAATATTGGTGTTTGTTAATATATTATTAAAACATGTATCGTTGATAAAGTAAAATTAAAAATTTCTTAGATGTTCCTCTGATTATAAAAGAAATTTAAAATTACAAAATATTTGAAGAAAGCTAATGAATTTTTTTTTTAATGAAACATGTTGAAATTATTTTAGAAACACCCGTACTAAGTAGAATCTGTTGTATATATCAGTTGGCCAAAAACAAAATCCCCAATATTGTGTCTTCTTTTTTTTTCAAGATACTCCGTACTTTATTTCTCATTCAACAGTTTTTCTACAAAAAGTTAGAAAAAAGGAATTCAAAATTAAGAGAAAGAGAACTGAAAGAATAAAATGAATAAGAAATTACAAAGGTATTTTTCCAGTAAGACAGGTTATTGTGCCCCGTTCTTTACTCTAAAGATATTCAGGTTGACTTGAGTTCAATCATGAGTATAGGAAGCTAAGATGAAATTCCTTTTTCTAGGGTTATGTCAGTGAGTGGGAAATGTCTAAGAAATTTCGTCAATTATAAAATCTCAATATTTTTCATTATAAAAAAAAGTAAAATACACTGACCTTTCTTCTATTTTATCTTTATTACAAATACCTCACTTTTATTTTTAAAACCTATAAAACCCTCCTATACAATTAATAATCACAAACGACAAACCTCCCTTTAACTTTTAGTACTTTATTTTCAATCAGCGAATTGTTATTTGACCCTTAAGTCATATGCATTGGACCAAAACACCCTTCATAAGTTGGTTCTTTCATGGCTCCTATTCATCTTTGGTATAGTCTATCACTAATATATAAATAAAAAAAGTAACATTTAAATAATATTAATTGACTTTAGAGCATTGAAATTATTGTAAAATTACATTTGGAGCAAACGAATCTCTCAATAAGCATTTATTTATTTATTGTTAGTTTGTATGTGAAATTAATAAAATTATTTTCTTCTCCTTTCTCAGTGTCAATTCCAACCCGTGACAGGTGGGCGAGCTATTGTCTTGAAAGAACAACACTCAAATGTGAAAATGTTAATTCTAATTTCAACAAACATATTGTCCCACTTCCTCTATATATGCCAAGGACATGAGTTTACTTGACTTGGAAATACAACACTCTTTAATTATAAGATCAAATTTATTCTAAGAATTGTACAAAGAGACTAATATGCATCATAGTCAAATTCTATCAAAATAAAAATCTACATAATTGTGTAATGTTTTTCCACAATATAGGTATATGAATTGTCTTGATTAGGAGAATTATTCACAAAATTAAATAATTGTTATCATTCATGGCTTCTTTTTCTCTTTGGCCATATTAATGAGTTGTGTAGAAAGACAAGAAAACACCCAAATTCATAGAACCTCCATATTATCAATGAAATGACCAAAATAAATATTCATAAATTACTTTTATTCCATTGACCTAACATTGTGCCATTTTCTTCACCCTGAGCACAAACCTCGTTATATATAATTAGGCCTCTACAACTCGTTCCCATTAATTTCCTCTTTGATTTAGCACCCCCCATCCCATGGTGACCCATTTCTTATATATTATACATATTATATTAATTAATACACACACACACACAATATAATTCTTCTAGATATTATAAAAATATATGATTTACTAGTTTGTTAAAATAATTTTTGTAAATTAACATTAACTTTACATCAATAAAAAGACAATGATACTTAATATTTTTATATACATAAATGCCTTTTTTATTTTATTTTAATTAAATTATTCTAAAAATATTAATTATTATAAAAATTTATCATTTGCATTAATGTAGAATTAATTTCTTATTCAATTTGCACATACACAAAAGATTTTTTTTAATTTTAAATAAGTTATTCTAAAAACTATTAATTATTATAAAAATTTATCATTTGCATTAATATAGATTTTCGTTGTTATTTAATTTGCTCATACATAAAAGCCTTTTTTTCTTTTTATTTTAAGTAAACTACTCTAAAAAATATTAGTTATAAAAATTTATCATTTACGATAATATGGAATTGTTTTATTATGTAATTTTCATAAAATATTAATTAAAATTATTCTAAGTACGACAAATATTTTTTTAAATTTTCATAATAGATATATATATATATTGATTTAATTTGTTTATAAATGTTCAACATTTATTATTTCCCCCAAATCATCAATATCTAGTGGTTCCAAATTTTACATAATTTATTATCAAAAAACCTAGGTATTGAATTTATGTATTTAATTTATTTTTCAATCAAATAAGTAGAATTCAATTTTAAATAAAAAAATAAAAAATGTTAATGATAAGAAAGATCTATAGATTAAGCGATGGGGTAAAAAACTACATTTTTTTCCTGAAATTATCATGTGATTTTATTAAAATAAAGTGTATGTATAACCTTAAATATTTGATTTTTTTAAGTTATAAAAATATTGATTTCACAAATATACTTGGCCCCCCCTTAAATTCAAAAGTTGGTTCATAGAATGAGTATATGAATTGATATGAGTTTACTTGACATATGAATTGCACTCAAACATTGAAAAAGACATCTTACTATCCCACTTCCTCCATGCCAAGCACATGAGTTTACTTGACTTGGAAATACACCACTTTTTGATTATAAAAATCAAATTTATTTGAAGAATTATAACAAGTGGGAAAGATGTTGTCTTGAAAGCAACTAGACACTCAAATGTCCACATTGGTCATTCTAATTTCAACAAACACATATTATTGTCCCACTTTTTCTATGCAAAGGACATATGAGTTTACTTGACTTGGAAATACAACACTTTTTGAACATAAAATCAAATTTATTCTAAGAATTGTTAGAGAATAACGTGTGCTATTGTCAGATTCTAACAAAAGGTCTACATCATAGTGTAATGCTTTTCCACATATGATTGGTTCTTACACCTCCTTCCCGTTAATTTTGTTAATCTACATCAGTCAATTTTATTCCATTAACCTATCAATATTGTGCCATTTTCTTTACGCCAGGGGTAGAACATCAACTTTTTATTCCACATTAAATGTAATTGGTTCCCACACCTCTTTCCTGTTAATTTCCACTTTGGTTTAGTCCCACATCTAACAGTGAACCATTCCTTATTTTTTTTGGCTTCCAATAATATTATGTATTATACATATTATATTAAAAAAGCGCACACACACACAAACAAACACATTATAAACTATAAAATTCTTCTGCACATTTAAAAAATATTTAGTTTATTAGTTCATTAAAATATTTTTTGTTAATTAACATTAAATTTTTATTAATAAAAAAGAATGATACTTAATATTTATATATAATTATAAGTCTTTTTTATTTTTATTTTAAATAAATTATTTGAAAAAAGTTAATTATTATAAAAATTGATCATTTGAATTAATACATAATTTTTTTGTTATTTAAAGTGCATAAAATATTAATTAAGATTATTCTATGTATGCCAAATATTGTTATGAAATGTTCATCGTATATATATATATATTTATTTAATTTGTTTATAAAATTTCAATATTTATCATATTCCCCCCAATCATCAATATCTAACGTTTCAAAATTTTACATAATTTATTATAGAAGAATCTAGATATTAAATTTATGTATTTAATGTATTTTTTCAATCAAATAACTAGAATAGGATTTTAGATTAAAAATAGAAAATATTAATGATAAGAGAGAGTTGTAGATCAAGTTACGGGTTAAAAAATCATATTTTTTTTCTGAAAAATATGAATTTTATATAAAAGATTAAATATTTTATCTTTTTATTATGATTTGATTTTTTAAGTTATAAAAAACTTTAATTAACACTATATATTGATTTCAAAAATATAATTGGGCCCCTTAAGTTCAAAAGTTGGTTCTGCCCCTACTTTATGCATTGAGTATATGAATTGATATGAATTACACTAATCAAAAGATAACCATGAATGAGTTTACTTTGACATATGAATTCCAATCAAACATTGAAAAAGACATATATTGTTGTCCCACTTCATCCATGGTAAACACTCATGAGTTTGCTTGACTTGGAAACACACCGTTGATTGATTATAAAATCAAGTTTATTATAAGAATTATTAGAGAATAATGTGTGGCATGGTCAAATCCTAATAAAAAAAATCTACATCATTATGTATTGTTTTTTCCACCATATAGATATATGAGTTGTCTTGGGTTAAAATATACATTGTCACCATTTCATGATTTATTTTTCTCTTTGGCCATATTAAAAAGTCATGTAAAAAGACAAGAAATCACTCCAATTCATAGAACCTCCACATTACCAATGAAATTTTTAAAATTAAAATACGTAAATTATTTTTATTCCATTGACATATCAATGTGACATTTTCTTTGTGCATTAGTATATGAATTGATATGAGTTACACTAGAGGAATATAACCACCATTTATAATTTTTTAAAAGTGTAATTTTTTTAGAACAAAAAGTTTATGTGAGTTGGGGCTCGATGGCTCACTAAGACCATGACATGCATCTAAGCTCAAATGGTACTTAAAGAGGTATTTACAAAAATATAATTTAACAATTACTTAGCAGTTAAGCGGATGCATTTTTCAATTAAATTTTTGTAATTAAAACAAAATAGATAGGAGGTCGGTCATCATTAGACTTATAATATAATGTGAATCTCAACTTTGATTAAATTTAAAAGTAAGTATAATGGTGCTTATATATTGATACCAATGCCGAGTCCTAGGAATTGAATTAATAATAATAATAATAATAATAATAATAATAAACAACTAAAGTTACAAGTATAAGAGAGTTGTTAACTTGGTGTAGAACGCCAAATTCATACCTCATTAAATAACATTCTCACACGGTATTTGCTTGTTGATAATATTATTAATGAACAATTCTAACATCTCAACGAGCATGTATTTGCCTCCCTTAGTTAATGTGTTTTATTTTCTTCATATTTTATTTTTTAAATATAATGATGACTGACCCCCTATAAATTTTTTTAATTACAAAAAGTTATGATGCATAGAGACTGGAGGGTGAACGTGCTGTGGTGCTGTCCTGATGCTAACACCATCGCTGACAAGCTTGCTAAGGAGGCTCTTAGCCATGCTAATGGAGCTCTAATCTTGACAAGTCCTCTAGAATGTATTTATGAGTTGATAGCTTCTGATTTAAGGGCCTAGTACCCGTCCCTATGTGCTTTCGTTTCATCGACCCAAAAAAAAAAAAAAAAACAGACTAATAATGACAACGTGTTTTATGTCTGTGTCTTTACATTTTTTTTCTAAGTTTTATATTATTCAAAATGATTTATTAATTACCGGAAAATTTTTGAAAAAAATGAAAGAAAAATTCCTTTGAAACATGCAAATCATAATGAAATCCTACAAAATGCTATAATTCTTCTCAAATTCATAAAGACCTCTTTTACATGAATGATTTTTTGAAAAGTGACTAAAATATCTCAATTTAAAAAGTAAATCTCAATAACTATTTTAGTTTAAATAATAACTACTTTTCTTCTGGTAATGATTAGAATGAGACAAGTAATTAACTTCTTATGTAAATTTTTTATTCACTGAAATCCAAGTGTTATAAATATCCATGACTACTTTAGTTTCAATAATAATTACTTTTTTATAGCAATGATTGAAATGGAATAAGCAATTAAAACTTATTTTGTGCAAATTACAATTTCATCTATCATTGTGCCATTTTGTGCCATGCCATGAGTATATTAATCATATTATTATTATAAGTTAAAAAAAAGGTTTATGTTCACTTCCACCAATTTTATTTTGTTTTGTTTTCCTTTTTTTGAAACAAAAAACTTCCATTGGTCTTATTTCAACCCATTTCGTTACAACTTATAAGTACTTTACCCACTTTGTATAGAATATCGGCTAAATTAGAATGTGTGTTATTGGGCCAGAAACTTTAATGAGCTTAGACAATTGGGCTGGGCTATAGCACAACTAGATTTATAAAAGACTCTTTAATGAATTAAGGATTGGATCAAGGAGATCAATGCTTTAAATGGTTTGGGTATATGAATATGATAGTAATAAAACAAAAAGAAAAAAGTGAAATTCAATTGGTAGCACTGACAAGGGGGAAAAAAAAACCTTTACGAACTTGCTTAATTAGGCCTTAAATTTGTGATTTGGTCATGCAATTTAAAATATCATTTTGATACATACACAAATCACATAAATGACATTATAACTCATTATAAATAATATTGCACTTGTATTTGAGTTTTAATCATGTTCTCTCTATAAAATTTCTATGCTTATCATGGTAAAATAATATAAGAAATTTTGTTCATAAATCATATAAATAATAGTATTATAACTTATATATTACAACACTGGTCACTTATGCAAATACAGTATAAAGAACGGATCATCTTGCTTAAGTGGGAATGGAATCGATAGACTTGGAGTTTTTATTTTTATTTTTTTTATTTTGGAATAAAGGATCGACACACTACCTGGCCACACTATACAGCTAACTAGCCAATTATAGCTAACTTATCCAAAGTCACCTCAAATCTTTATCGACAAACATTATAGCTAAAATACATGTTTTTTCAAATTCATATCAATAGACATGTATAAGATAAATTTTAGTGAAATGAACTTACCAGGTAAGCTTACTACAATCTTATGGTAATTGATTTCACAAGATTTCAAATAGAGTTATTTCCCATCGTGTTGCTCCTACGAATAATATCAGTTTAGTAAATTGACTAATTTTGCAAGTTATATTTTCAATCCACGATATTAATGTGCGTTAGCACTTGATTTAGTCATTTTAACTCCTTCTCAACTCTTTCTTCCCATTTTCGCCATTAACAACTCAAACCAGTGTTATGAATTGCAACAATCCATTAAATAAATTTATTTTAAAATCAACCTTCGCAATATTCCTTTTCATATGAAGTCGATCAACATTTTTCTGGAAACAAAAATTCAGCTAGGTGTATCCCAATAAAACTAGTGTTCACCGAACCCATTTACTTGTTTGATAATATATATTTACAAATACATACATAAAGAAGTGGGGTATTGAGTTCTGAACATTCCTTTTATTTTTTTATTTTGTTTTTTTTAATCTAAATCATGGGAGAGACTCGCAACCTCAAGAGTCAAATATGAAAATAGAAGGAAGAAGTAATCAATACATCATACCAAGTTTTGAAATCAATCTTGGGGTTGAGGCATTAAAAAAAAAGAAAAAAGAAAATAGATATTTCAACCAAATCAAACCCAATTTTAGGAGCTCTAAATAGGTCCAATCTACTCTACTCAACCCCAATCTAAAATATGAAATCCAAAACTTGTACCTCAGCACTCAGGGATTGACAAACCCACTAATCCAAGAGAAAAGAGATGAACCCAGCTGATGAGGATGCCGCTGAGAGGTTTAATGAGGAGGCCGAGCGCACGAACCCACGGCAATGGAGACAATGGACGACGCTAAGAACAAAAGGGACAACCATGGATTTGGGAGATGAGAGTTGGAGATGGGGTTTTGAAGTGGAATAGGAAAAACCAAGGGGTGGCATGGGGCACGAGACACACAGCAGAGATTTCGAAAGGGGTGGGTTTTTGCTTTTTCGTGTTTTTAAAACAAATATTTGTTTAATGTTCCTTAAAAAAATAATATATGCTTTCAAGAAGAAAGGGAGTTGGTGAGTTTAAGGTTTAATGTTTTTACATTGTTAAATGTAAAAGCCCAGTGTAGAAAAATTATTAATTTTTAAAATTTATTTTAATCTTTTTAAATTGGTAATAAATAACTAGTGTGGATAGTTAATTTTTTTTTAAATTGAAAAATTTCTACACCAGGTATTTAAAATACTCAATGTAGGAAGTAAATAATTTTTTTAAATTTTTATATTTAGAAATAATACCCAACTTTGTACACCAATTCATAAGATAACTGGCATAAAAAGTCATTTTTACACTGGTTATATGTGGAACTAGTGTAGAAAGTGCTATATCAAATTTAATTATTTACAAAAATGCTATTGCTCATACTTTTTACACTGGTTCCTTTTTAACTAGTGTAAAATGTGTTTTTTGTAGGAGTGTATATTCATGAGTTTAACGAATCGTTTATGAAGCCCAACTATAAATTAGAAAATTTATGAAGATGGTGAACAAGAACACACACGAACAAACACACAAGTTATTCTCATTTATTGTTTATCAACTTTTTGAGTTTACAGTCATTACAAATGATCTTTATTGATTATATCAAATCTTAAAGAGAGTATTTAATAGTAATATTTCATTCTTAAACTTATTCTATTCATCTCTATCTTTCTGTCTTGTAATAGAGGATCTTAAACTTGTGGAGTTTAAGAGGGTTATTTCATTAGTTTGTAATGATGAGTGATTCAGACTCTAGTATGAGTCTAGGATTGTACTTAGGCTACCAAGAGCCAGACTAGTCTTGGTGGAGTTAGTGGAGAAAATCTCAAGTGGTACTTAAGGATTGAATGTAGGCTCAAGTGGTTGGAGTTGAACTAAGATAAACATTTATGCAAGCTTCTCTTATTTACTCTCTATGATTGGTGATATCATTCTAAACTCATCTCTTTAATTTTATTTTTTAGCCAAGTTTTTATAAAGCCCAATTTACCCCTCTTGGGTAGACTTTCAATCTCTTCTACTAATCATGATCATTATATTTTTATCTTTATTTTTTAAGGGAAAATCACATCCAAGGACTTTTGAAGAAAGTTATTAGTAGACAAGTACCAAGATAGAATGGATTGTTGTTAAAAGGGAATATGAACTTATTTTTTCTTGAATAATGACTTATTATTGGTCCTCTTTTCTATGAATAACATTCTTCAGAGCTCTTGAGATGTTATTCTCCCATTTTCCAATCCATTCAATTCCTTTCCAACAAGCAAGAGAGTCCTAAATTCTTTGGTAAATACTTAAACATGTGATAGAACACATTTTTTACACACTTATCTATGTCAATTAGGACCATTTTATTAAAGTTTTATTAGCCAAAGCGCACACAAATTGCATTAGATTTGAAAATTTGTCTAAGTGTCTAGGCTTAATGCACTAGGGGTATTTTAATCCAAAAATGAACTTTTGATAAAATGTACAAGAAAAATTAACAAAATAAATTTTATGTCCAGAATATGAGTGGTTAAATTACATTTTTGAAATTCATTTTAACTTAGGAGCAGTTAAATAAAAAGTCAACACTTTCGTAAGTGTCATACTTTGACCTAGTTTTCGGTTTGCCTTTGTGAAATTTTTTATGTAATTTTGTGCAACCTAAAACATTGTTATTTTAATAAATTCTCCCTTATAATTATGAATTTAATTATGAACTTTAACTAGATTTTATTATGTCACATATTATTTAGTTGAATTATGTGATTCACGTGACATAGGTGGCATGTGACTTATGCATTAATTGGGCAATTAACGTCAACACTCCATAAGGTCAAAGCTGAAATTTGGGCATGATTTATGCTGCCTTTGGGAGATTAAATCAACTTAAATAATGTGGATGACACATGTGAAATTATACACACATTGGAATCATCTACAAGTCAATAGAAGGATGCCACCTTATAAGTGTGAGAAGGCTCCCATTTCCTTTTTAATTTCTTTTCCTATTATTTTAATTAGGTTCAGCTAATGGCAAACTCTAATTACACGTCCCATTCAGCCCCATTTCAGATCAAAAAGCCATTTCATTTATCTTCCACATTTTCTCTCTCTGGTTCTTGGTGTCTTTGATTTTGTCTTCCTTCTCTCTACACCAAAATTTCGTCCAGCACCCATATCTCCCTCTTTTTACCATCAAATCCACTATAATCTTCCACCATTCTCTTCCCCTATCATGGCCGACCATACCCTAATCATCTAGAAGGAGATTCGAAGATCAAATCATCAAGAAGCATGGATAATCTTCCATGGCCAGCATGTGTTCATGGAGGAAGCAAAATGTTCTTGATGTTTTCTATGTTGAATCTCCCTAGAATCTGAGGGAGAGTTGATGAAAGAGGAGTTTTGAAGTCTATTTTTAGCTAAGATAAACTATTTCTTCATCTTGTTCCAATTTCATTAGAATACTATGACTATGGTTGATTGTAGTTCAATTTACTTTAGTTTAATAGTTTGTGATAATTGGTTGTATTGGAACATGATTGATGAATTAATTTTTATTCCTTTTAGCTACTAGAATTTCAACCACTTGGAGTAATAAGATGTCAATGTAATTTTTCAAGTGATTTTTAGTCTTGCATTAACCTTGCATATATTATGTTTGGTGAATGTTTGATTAAATGCTTGAGTTGCATAGTTTTGTGCTTGAGTTATCTATGAACCATGGTATTAGACACTTGGTTAATTTCAAAGCTAAGCTAGTGACACTAGTACAAAATATGAAATTTATGTAGTACTTTTTACATTAGTTGGAAGGCAAATGGTGTAAAAAGTTAAGGCAGTGGCATTTTTGTAATTATGGTGAATTATTTTACAGTTTTTACATTGGGTGGCCTTTTACCTAATGTAGAAAATACACTTTCTATTTTCTACATCAGATGAAGGGCCACACAATGTAAAAACTCACGATTTTATATCGATTGGAAGCCCAACCGATGTAAAAATTTCCAGGTAAATTTTTTTTTAATTTTTTGTATATAATTTTTGACATTGGCTTTATAATCAATGTTGAAATTTTAATTTTTACATTGGGTGTATAACCAATGTAAAAAGATGGGACATTCTACATCCCTTGGAGCAACATTGCCTCTTTAACTGTTGTAAAAAGTCATTTTTAACTGCAGTAAAAAAGTCATTTTTGTACTAGTGTGAGACAACTTAAGGGCTTGTTATGAGCACTTAGGGAATTGAATTAGTGAAGATAGGTTACTAGAGATAGTTGTCTTAATTAAACACTTTTTCTAGCTAAGGAAGAAAGGTTGAGTGAGCTACCATAATTAATTAGAGACTAGGATTTTTCCATTAACAACATCCTAGGGATCTTACTTTAATAGGAAGACCAACCATCACACTCTTAGGTTTAGTTTGCATCTAATTTCATTAGGTAATTAGTTAACAATCTCATTCAATGGTTAATCTATTCACTAAGTTTTCTAGCCTAGGTAGTTAGAACCTCCTCCTTGAGATAAGACCTAGGGTTGGCCTTGTACTATATTAGGGTTAGCTTTAGTTAATTTTGAAGGTTGAGCGACATGATCACATCAAAATTTGGTACTGTTTCCAGAGAGGCTAGGTTTAGCTCTTAGGATAGTTTTCTTGGTGCTTAATTTGCAATTTTTGTGTTTCTAGAAAAAATTGTCAAAAATCATAAAAATTTCTGTTTTCAGTTTTTATAAGTGTATTTCTGTGTTTTATGTGTTTTTTTGTTACTTTTAAAAAAAAAATTTGTGCAACTTTTGTTTTCCTAGTGCAGTGCTTAGCAGTGCTCTGTTTTTAATGTTTCTAGGCCAATTTCAAAAATATACTGGGAACGAGTGTGGAATAACTTGGACTTGAAATTTCATTACTTTAAAAGATATATCTCTTAGCTTCATTTTAAAACTAGTTTGGTCAATTTTGAACGTGAAAATTGATTTGTGCACATTTTACAATCTTACAAGGTACAAGGAGCCTTTTTAGAAGATTCCTAAACCTGGTAGCAAATTTGAGTGGGCATACTTTTCACATTAAGCATCCAAATTGAGTGGTTCAAGTCTCATTTTTTTCCTTATTGTCTTATCTTTATTTTCATAGTTGATCATTTTTCTTAGCTCTGCCTTTGTCCTACTGGAACGTTTGTTGGAAAATCACAAGGTCATCTAGACGAAACCCTGTTTTTCTAGAACCGTAGACCAAATTGTGAAAAATTCTTGGAATGACTGAGAAATAATTTTGAGCTGAAATTTTTATATACGTTTCCTATGTTTTCTTTTGTCTCTCATAAAAGTTTCATGGGAATTGCTCATGTGGATTAGCTGCTACAAAATCCACAAGTTCACTGTCTTTAGAGAGCAAGCTGTAGAGTTTCCAAAACAAGCAAAGAGTCTTCAAATGAGCATTTCTAACTCTTTCTCCTTTACTTTTTAGTGATTTTCATTTTTGTGTGGTTAATTACTTGTTTGTTGAGTTAAAAAAAATAGAGATAAAATTTTTCCCTTGCTTTTGTGTTTTGATTTGATTTTTGATTTTTGTTTCTTGTTTCTAGAGCCACTTAGGGTACATTTTGTCTTTCTTTTGAGCCTTATGTTGTGCTGTTTGTCTTACTCTTAGCTGAATTCTTTGGTTTGTGACCTGTGCTAACCCTAAAACATTTGTTGAAGTAGACCCCAAGATTGAAAAAAAAAACTCTTCTGAAACTCAAGAGGTCACAACCACAAATTGATAATCATCTAGTGGTCAATTCATCAATGGAAAGGGTAGATCCTCTTGTGGGTCAAGGTAATGGTCAAGACAATGGCTAAGAGTTGGGAAACAACAATGAAAACAATAGAACTGTGGGTCACAACTTGCATGACAATGCATACATCAATAAAGAATTTGTAGAAATGTATACTCCTCAAGATAAGAGATCCATTAGGCAATTGACTTCCCCTAATTGGAATGATAATCCTTGTGGGTTGTACATGGCCCCTAATGTGAACATGTTTGAACTTCAACCTTTATTGATAAATGCTTTGTCTAAATTCCATAGATTATTAGGTGAGGATTGCCATAGATTCTTGCATACTCTCTTTCTTGTATGTCATACTATGAAGCCCATGCATGTGAATGTTGATGATGTGCAAGCAAAAGCTTTTGTCTTCTCCCTTGAGGGCCTACCTAAAGAGTGGTATTTCAATTATCCCTTCCATATTAGAGTTTCTACTTGGGCTTAACTTAGAAGATTGTTTTTGAAAAAGTTCTTTGCCTCTTCAAAAGTTACAAATTTGATGAAAGAAATTTATGAGATTGAACAGGGTTTTAATGAATCCTTTTATGAATATTGGACAAAGTTCCAAGGGTTACTTGCTAAGTGCCCTCACCATCAAATTTCTAATGAGAACCTTGTAGAATATTTTTATGAAGGACTTTGTGAAAAAGATAAGGTTTTCATAAATGCTGCTAGTGGGGGAGCTTTAATTGATTTAACATCTACCAAGGCTTGGGAATTGATAAAAAAGATGGCAACTAATGGTGCTCAATATAGCACAAGAGATAGGAAGGTGAATTTCATTTCAAGCACATTGGATGACAACCAATTGGATATTTTGGTCTTGAAGATTGGTAAGATGTTGGCTCCTTAATTGAGCCAAGTTCAAAATGCGAACAATGTAAGTACTTCTTCTTAAGCTTTGGTTCCTTACACATGCACTTTTTGTGATTCTCCCATGCATGTTGAGTCTAATTGCCCTATTAAGTTTGAGCATGTTCAAGTTAATGCTATGTTCAATGAGACGAAACCAAGGCAACCAAAGAAACTTTGGGAACACTTATAATTCTTCTTCGAGGAATTATCTTAATTTTTCCTATGCCAACTCAAGTGGAGCTTTACAAGATAGACAACCAAGGAGACCATTCCCTAATGCTCAAGGCTGTGACATGCAACTTCAATTTCCATGTGGTAATTCTAATTCCTATCAACAAAGAGGTAATGCTTTCAACTCCAACTTTAATCCTAACTCCAACTCTAGTAGGCAAATTCCCATTAAATCTCCTTCTTCTAGTACTTTCAATAAGGTGTAATTTCTAGCTAAGCAAATGATAGAGATGAATCACATGTTTAGGGGAGGTTACGATAATTTGAATAACAAAGTTGATGCTTTAACTTCCCAAATGAGCATGTTTTCTAATCATGTTAGTTCATCTAATGCACAAGCACCTACATTTCTAAGCAATACGGTTGCTAACCCTAAACCACCCATTAATGCTATTACTTTGAGAAGTAGTAAGGAAGTGGGTGAAAGTGCTGAGAAGGAAAGAAAAGAGGGGGAGGCCATGGAAGTGCATGATGACTCCTTCCATAATGACTTGTCATTACAAGCTTCTTCTAGTGCTGTTAATGCTCAATTATGTAGGGATGATGAGGAGGAGGATATTGAGGAGATTGAGATGGAGAAACCTCTACAAAAATACCAAGGAGATAGCAAAACAAAAATTCTAGAATTTGTATAAGAGGAGAAAAGGAAGATGAAGCCAAGAAAGAGCAAGAAATTTTGAGGGAAATTCCTTTTCCTTAAGCTCAAGCAATCAACTATCAACTAAAAGAAGTTCATGACAAAGAGGTAATTAATTTCTTCAATAAAATTCATGTAAATATTCCTCCTCTTGATGTTGTAAAAAATTTTCTAAAGTATGCAAAATTTCTCAAGGATTATTGCACTAACAAGAGAAAGTTTACACCAAATGCTGGGGTTCAATTACCTTCTTCTATTAGTGCAATAATGAAACCCCAATTACTAATGAAGTGTAAGGATCCAAGTTCTTTTACTATTCTATACAAGATAGGAAATACCATATTTTCTAGTGCTTTAATTGATCTTAGGGTGACTATTAATGTCATGTCTTTGTCCATTTACACTTCTTCAAAGATTGATTGCATGTATACCCCAATGATCAACCAACTAGCGGATAACACTTTAAGAAAACCATTTAGTATTATTGAGGATTTGATTGTTTGTATAAAAGACTTGCTATTCCCGATTGACCTTTGTGTGCTAGATATGTCTAAGGGGGGAAAAGGGGATGATGTGTTGATTCTTGCTAGACCCTTTATGAGAATAGCCTGTACCTTAATTGACATGGATAAGGGTACCTTGATTTTAAAATGTGGGGATGATCAAATCAATTTCAATATCTGAGGCAATGAAAATGCCTTTTGTGGATTATTCCTTATTTGATGTAAATTCCATTGACACTTTACTCGATGAAGCTATTGAGCACTATGCATTTCCCTCACTTACTCATGAATCTATACTTGCTACTACTTATGTCTCTTGCTCTTGCATTGATCTTTTGTGTGCCAAAATTTCTTAGATGTTGATACATACTTGAATGGTACCTCTTCTCATGAATTACATGATAATGATAAATGTCTACTATGCTTGAACTTAATGGGCATGAGAAGGGTATTATTCCTTGTGATATAGGTACACACGCTAAAGGGGATAATCATAAAGAATTCTCTCCACTCGAGCTTGATGTCTATGAGATTTCCAAGCTATTGGAGGAAAATCCTTCTCTTGAAACCCCTAAGGCCATATACTCTCTTAGCATTTTGGAGGAGACCATGGCAAGTAGTGAGAACTTGAGCATGGAATTGAAGATAGCTCAAGAAGTCAAGGAGGTTGATTTGCATGATTCTTCCATTTCTTTTCATGATATTTTTGGTGATAGTTTCTCTTCCATGCTTTATTTTACTTGTGATGTTGACAATTTATGCATGGTTTGTCAAGAAACTTTTTCCTCTTACATTTACTATCTAATAGAACAAGTTTGGACTTGATCTGACGGTTTGATCTAAAATTGGACATCTGGGTGTAAAAAGTACTTTTTCTTTCAAAAGCTGCACCTTAAGTGCTCAATTCTCATTCCTTATCTCGTTAGATCGCTTTGGGCCTTGAACCAAGTCCAAAAGGACCCTATATACTTGATTGACACTACTAACCATAGATATCACATCATTTACTCAAATTGACCTCTCAATGCCATATCATACACTTGTTGACTTATATGAGGCACAATATAAATAACACATATATACAAATAGACTTGTTTCACTTTTAATCCTCTGACTCTTACATATAGGGCTATGTCTCACTATATGGTCGGGAATCACAATATACTCGACTCTTCTAAATAGAGCTTTGCCTCACTATTTGTGTCAAGTTCTCACACATATACACAAATCACAATCATTTTCACATTTAACACACATACACAAGTAGAACAAGTTACACGAGATCACATACTTGCTTGATTAGCATCTAGGCCTGCCCACATTGTCACACCCCAAAAATAGAGGTTGATTGCCATGGGATGTAAATTGTATCATACATCCCTTAAGCCTTAAACTGAGAAAATTTTCAATTCCCAAAACATAACTAGATTTATATTGAAGTTACGGCATCCTTAATAATATTCGTTATAATGAAAGTTTCAATATTTTGTTGTAGAAATTTTAGCAGAACCTTCCCTATAAATAGGATCTCCTAAAATCTCTACAATAGAAAATGTTACTATATGTAATCAACAATTTGGAACTACATTCCCCAGCAACATACGGTCAACATTAAAAATAAAATAAAATTAGGATCTTGTCTATAGTTAACGTGGAGCACCTAAAACATAACCTCAAGATAAAACACATCATTTAATTTTTGCATAAAAAATGCATTTCCAAAGATAAATATTCACCAAGTATAGTTGTAAGCCCTTTAATGACTGGCAGGAGGTCCAGTGTCAACTAATAAATCTGAGACTAAAATATTTTTCAGTGAATAGCATCCCCAAAATAGAATTTAAAAGAGAAAAATAATAAACTTACTATTATATAAAGTAATTGAAAGGAAAATAATTCACCATAATAACTCACAAAATCTAGAGATATCAATTATAATAATAAAACGTGAATGAATTAAAATTACTTGATTCTGATATGCTAAGCGAGAACAATTTACTCATTGAATAAAAGTAGCAAACTTACTAACTGCAAACATTGAAAATTCAAATATACCAGTTGAGAACCATCAATATAATATAATCATGACCTTGAAGATTAAGAAATTCCATATAGCTTTGGAAATACTAAACTATTAAATTTAAAATGACAAAACAACCATAACCTTTTATCTTGTAAAATAAAATGGATTAAATAAATAAATAAAAATAATATCCTTTATTAAATAAAATCAATGAAGTCTAATTTCACAAATCAAATTAAAAGCTAATATTTTAAGGACCTTGTAGAATAAGCAACAAACGTAGACACATAGTCCATGAGGGTAAAATAACCAAACGCAGCTTATGCAATGAAAACAATTGTGGATATATAGTCTATGAGGGTAAGTAACCAGATGTGGTCAAAGCCATGAAACAAACATGGATACACAGTCCATGAGGGTAACTAACCAGATGTGGTCAAAACCATGAAACAAATGAGGACACACAGTCCACAAGGGTAACTAACCAAACATGGTTAGCCATGAAATAGACACAAGTATGAGTCCAATTGAATAACAGACAAGAGAATAGAGCTCACAAAAATCAAACTAGCTAGTCGTTAATCAATGTGTGCTAAGAGCTAACAGAACTATTGTTAGCAACAGTGTTGTGCTTAAAGTCCTTTTAAAATTACTTTCCAAACATGTGAGAAAATAGTCATTTTTGAAATACAATTTTCATTCTCAAACTCGTGTGAATTATCTTAAGCTTTAATTGAATACTTGTTGTAATAAAATTTCATAAGTAAAGTCTATTCTTGCATTTGTTGAGTGGCTACATATTTCAAGAATTAAAACAATTAAAAAGAATTGCCTTCATCAACCTTAAAATTATATATCTTGAGAAAAATACTAACACAAATCTTAATTTAATTATCCCTTAACATTATTCTATAATCTCAAAAGTAGATATTTAATTAACAAGATTACTAATATATATCACAGTTGTCCATAAGAATAATATACATAAAAAATGTAATAGTTTCAATGAAAGACTTTTATTGATAAATTAATTAGGGTACTATTCACTTACCTGAAGTTTTTCTTCAATGTACAAGGTTCTCCTCTTACCCCATTAATCGATTTCCTCTCCTTTCAATTTCTTCTAATTAGTAATGGCCAAAGCTAAGAGAAAGAGATGTTGCTACTCAAACTAGGAAGAAGATGAAAACTGACCAGAAACATGCTATACAGGGGAAGACAGAGAAAATAGATGACAGTGGCAGCAACCAGCATAGCAACACAATACAAAGAAAAAGTTGGGGAAGAAAAATGATGGAGGGAAAGGATTTCAGCCACCATAATCTCTAATGACAACATCAAGAAGAAGGGGATCAGAGGTTAAGGTTTGATTGCTCTGTCTCCACTCTCAGGCAAGGTTTTTTGCAAAAATAAAAAATGGAGGTAAATGAGAGAAATATCTCCAAGGGTGCATTTTGGTCCCAACTAGTCTCTATTTTTGTTTTTTTTAAAAGGGTAAAATCATATAGAAGCAAATAAAAAAATTCCTTTCTTAGCTTCTTAAAAGTTTGAACTCAAACTTGGTAGATATATGGCTTACATAAGCTCACTAGACCATTTTTACTTGTTATAATAGTCTTGAAATTAATACAAATACAACTAAGGTACATTATTACATATGTTAATTTCACTTAAAATTCTTAGGTTGTTACATACATACCCACTATTGGGGCACCCTCGGCAAGATGCAACATCATATATATATAAACAAGTTCTCATATACACATTCACTTATGCATCCTAGTGGGCAACTCAAACTCTATATACAATTTTATACATTCATTTATACATATAGTAGTCATACCACTATCAAATGAGGCTACTCTTTCCTCACCTCATTTCCTAACCTTCTCATGCTCTCTTCACCTGTGTTCAAAAGTAATGGAGTAAGACATACGTCCCAATAACTCATAAGTAATCCCAATTATCAGTCAATTAGCAAAATTATAAACAAGAAATAAAATAGTATGTGTTTCAATCAAAGTAATATCATATGCATATACAGGAATTCATTCTCATCAATCTCATCATGCTCATGTTAATGCATTCCTAGTTCCACCTAGTAGAGTAATCTCTACGCTCGGACTAGTGTAACATCTTGAAAATTTTAAAACTCGAATTTATTTTTTTAAAAATAAAATATCTAATTAAATTAAAATTAAGAATAATTTGATAGAGGTCTAGAGTTCAAATTTTACTCTTAAAAAGCTTATTTTTATTTTATTTTAAACTATGAAAAAATTACCAAAGTTTACCTAGGCTTTTGTGTTATAACAAAAAGATTTGGGCCCTTCCTTGTAATTTTCCCCAAATTGTTTAAATCAGTTTTTAAAAGGGAAAATAGCATGAAGAAACAAATGAAACAAAAAAACAAAAGGAAAAGAAACGCAAGGATGAGAGAGTGAAAGGAAGAAGAGAGGAGGAAGAGAGGGACTTAGGCTCGAATCTGGAAGGCTTTGTGGTCATTGTGAGCTCTGCTACACGGTAGGTATACTCTCTACTTCAATCTTCTTCCTTTCCTCTTGATTTTCTTCAATTTTTTGGAAAAGAGAATTTTTGAATTTTGATCCCAAAGGCTTTATTGTTATAAGCTTTAGTTTCCTTGGGTCCTTGGGAGGTTGTTTTGAGTTTCTATATGATGGCCTAATGTTTTAAGTAGGCAATTGGATGAAAGATGGAGTTTTAGGGCAAAAGTCAAACCCCAAGATATTAGGTTTTTCTCCTTAATGGTTTAAGCCTATTGATTTAGTTATAATTATGCTATTTGAATCCAATAAGATTTAAATTAAGGTTTGGTTTTCATTATAAGGGCTAATGGTGAATGTTGGTGACACTAAGTGAAGGTTTTTAATTGATTAAAAATTATATGAATTGGAAATTAGCCTAGTGGTGGCTAATAAATGATTTTGGTGTTAAGTGATACTATGTGAATGGTTGGTTTAATATATGGACCATTAGGATGGATTATGGCTCATTGATCCAAGTTGCGTGGTATGAGTTATAGTCTTTATTAATGCTATTTGTCATAAAAAGTGATATGGATCACTTATATGTTGTAGGGAATTATTGGTGGAACTTAATTGGAGGATAAAGAATAAGCTAAGTTTCATTCTGTACAAGGGGAAATCCTTTTGGTATAAAGGGTTGAGGTAACAGAATAATTTATATTTCTTATTGCTTTGTTTAGCTATTATTGAATAAATATTACTAGCTATCATGCATTACATGTTTTAAATAATTAAATGCAATTAATTGTGTTTTATAAAGACTTATGGGGAATTACTTGGATAATAGTGCATCTATGTTTTCTATTCATTTAACAATATTGTTTTTATAGAAATGAGGTTGTTTGCATGCATTGAAATTATAGAGAATGGAAGTTACACTTAAGGAAGTGTAATTGGGTTAGGTACCTTAGAGAGGCTAAGGAACCACTTAAGGGAGGAGTGATATTTGTTATACTACTTTAGAGTATTGAAGTGGTCAATACTTGGGAAAGGTAGACAAAAGTGAAAGGCATGATCTCGGTCGGAGTTCACCAACGAGGAGATGTGAGCTTGTGATATTCTATGGCACACTGCCAATACTTAGTGTTGCCTTTCATATTGTGGGCTCAGTGCACTAAAGTGGTTAGTGGATTGAGTGTTCAACACCTCTCAATGGAGGAGGAAATTTGACATATGAAGTGTGAGGTTGAGTGCCTAGGCCAAGGTAGCCCTCACATGGAGAGTAAGTAGGGCTGGCTCTGGGAAGGAGTTAACTTTAGCTGCCTAGGATTCACGTTGAAGGAGCATAGGCAGTTAGGTGGATTCAATCATGCCTTAGATTATGTTTTATGCCTATGAAGGTATAAGGTTTACCTACGAGCTAAAGAGTACCAAGGGGCATTCTGCTAGTCAAGAAAGGCCAAACTGGCTATGTCATGTATTCATGCATCTGAAATGGTTAAATTATATACTATGATGAATCTATTATTTGTTTATTTGATTATGGCTTACGTGATAATAATTAATGTATATTTCTTTGTTACTAAGACTATAGTTGTCTCATCCCTTTCTTTTCAATATTTTTAATAATTAAGCAAATCTATTGTAATATATTTAGGATTAGGATGCTAGTAGGATGTGATTATGTATATATGTGTGTGAGTATGTGTGGATTGTATGGCTTGTGTATGAATTTTTGTTTTCTTGTAGACTTGTGGCTAGGAAACTTGGTTATGGTGTGTGGTTTTGATGGATTTATTTAGTAGACTAAGTTTCCACTACAAGAAAATATTTATTTTGATACATATGTGATTCTACAAGCAAATGCAAAGTGGTTGCATTGCGCATGGTGTGCTTTAGGCAAACATACATCTTGGATAGAGAGAGTGGGTGCGTGGGCCCCATAGGGAGCTCTGAGCTAAATGAAAATACTTAGCATGTTCATTTATATAAATACATGGTATTTGGATTGATTTTTGACCATTCTTGTATGATTTGTGCATTTTAGGGGTTTAGGGTCCATTTTAGAAAATGGCACCTGGGTGGTCAAATTTTAATGTATAGGGGTTTTCCATCATTTGAATGTTCTATTAGGTACTCTTAGTCCTATTTTATGTGTCCAAAGTGTTCCCACAAGTTTATGACTCTTAGGATGAAATGTGGAAAATTTTGAAAATGGTTTTTACCAAAAAACTGTACTTTTGCATTCGGGTGTTCAAATCTCAATCTGACTACTGGATTTCTCTAAATTTTGAGTCACAAGTAAAAATTTTATAAGCTTCATGTGGGCTTTGGAATCACATCGATCGGACACCGGACGAAGAACCGGCACACTCTAAAATTTAGTTTGGAGGTGCTATAATGATAGACAGCAATAGTGTTGATATTAGGACATGCATAAATTTTAATCCGTCCGTTGGATCTTTTCAAAATTTGGTACACCACTAGAACTCTTTGAAAGTGACATGTGGGCTCTAGAATCACTCTGATCAGAGGTCGGATGATGAAATGGTGCATTCTAGAAGTTGGTCCGGAGGTGCTGTCATGACAGCAATAAAGCTGTTATGATAGAAAAAATGTCCAAATTTGTAATGTGTCCAAATTTTAATCTAACAATTTGATATTTTTAAAATTTTGAACACTATTAATACATATTAGAGATGACATGTAAGATTTGAAATTACTTTAATCAGAGGCTAGACAGTGAATTGGCGCCTCCCGAAACTTTGCCCGGGAGGGCTATCATGATAGAAAATTAATGCTATCATGACAGCAATTAAATGCCATTATTTTCCTAGTTTTTTTCTGTGTGCTATACCATAATTCTTCAAAATTAAAAAAAAAATAATTTAAATGTGTGTTTTGCTATTGTGTAGATCGCTTGGTATTTTTAAATAGTGTGTTTTCTAAGTTGGTTTTAGGATCAACTTCTTAACCACACTTAGTTTGTTTGAATTGTATAGTTTTTGGATAATACTCGGGGCAAGTGTTACAACTAGGACTTCCAATCACATGGAATAGGGCCCACCAACTCTCCTACTAGGCATTTTATCAAACACTATATAGGTATAAATTATCAAGCAAATATTAACATTTTCCTCCTAAATTCTAGCTTCCCTAAAATTTTACAATATCACTAATTCAATCATTTTCAATTACAAACTCAATTCCATACTATCATCTCCTTCCTTATATAACCATAAATTTCAATTTAAAAATCAAGCTTCCTCTTCCTATACATCCATGTATTTTTTTGGACAGCAGCAAAAACACATACTAAAAATTCTATAACTTCAACCATTAGAATATGCCTACACATGAAATTAGCAAAATGAAGGGTGCTAAACTTTATACATGAATCAACAACAATAAAGAAAAGGAAGAGAAGAAAGCTGATTGAAATTTAGGAAGAAGAACTCACGCATGAACAACAACATCTATAGTTACGCACGAATAGAAGAGTTTCAAAATTGAAGTTTTTTCAACCATCCTTAGCCTCCAACAACAGCGATAGTAGTGCAAAGCTCAACACTTTACATTAAACACAAGCAGGAGCAAGGAAAACAAAGGGATCTTGGCAAACACACAACAGTGATGAAATACCCTAGCACTTGTGAATGGTTGAAACAAAAGAGAAGATAGTAAAGGTATAGAAAAGGAAGAAGAAAACAAAAGCCATGAGCTGACAGATCAGTGGCAGATAGAGCAGCGGCGGACCTTCATACTAGCTAACACTATGAATGGAGAGGAAGAGGAGAAGGTGCAGAGGAGGAATGATATATTGATTAGATATGAGCTTTCTTTCTCTCTCTATCAATTTTTTTGAGAAAAAAAGAATAAAGAGGATGAAGATTTCTTTTTTATTAGATAATAAGGAGGGTAATTTCATAATTTTAGAAAGTAAAAAAAAAAATAAAACTCTCCTTGGTCTCAGCTAGATTCAAACTTGGTGTTGGATCACGTGTTTTGATGATTATAAAGCCAAGAGAAGAGGTATTTGTTATGTGTGTAGATATAAAGAATCATGGATGAAGACAATACCTCAAGAGCATGAAGAATCAAGAGAAGTTGAAGAAATTTAGAATAATTTATTTAGATTCTCTTAGATTCAATGTGAAAATTTAGAGAGCTTAATCACTTTTCATGATCATTAATTGAATGCATCATATGCATTAAGACTTATTTAATTATATTAAAACTTGTAAATAATGTCTTTCTTGCATATTGTTTTACATAGGAGCTGTTTGCATTGTGAGAGGCAGAATCATGTGTGATTTTGCAGGTTACTCATGAGTTTGTGTGTAACACTTGCCCTGAGTGTTATTCAAAAATCACACAATTCAAATAAACTAAGTGTGGTTAAGGAGTTAATCCTAAAACTAACTCAGGAAACAAACCATTTAAATCACTAAGCAAATACACGATTGCAAAATAAACAGTTAAAACCTTTTTTAAATAAATAATTTATAGGTTTTACCTATAGCGCACGGAAGCAAGCTAGGCGAAATCGGGAGAAAAGATGTTGTCATGACAGCATTAAATTGCTGTCATGACAGCCCTCCTGGGCCAACTTCCGAGAGGCTTCGTTTTGTCATCTAATCCCCGATCGAAGAAATTTTAAACCTCACATGTCACATTTAAAGGGTATTATAAGTTTACCAATTTTTAAAAAGATCCAACGGTTGGATTAAAAATTAGACATGTTAAAAGTTTAGTCATTTTTGTTGTCATGACAGCTAAAAAGCCGTCATGACAGCACTTCCGGACTAACTTTCAGAGTGCACCATTTCATAATCCGACCTCCAACCAGGAGCGATTCCAAAGTCCACATGTCACTTTTAAACAGTACTATTAGCATACCAAATTTTGGAAAGATCCAACGAACGGATTGAATTTCATGCATGTTGCAACATCATCACTGTTGCTGTCATGACAGCACTTTTACTGTCATGACAGCTCCCGTGACCAAATTCCAGAGTGTGCCATTTCTCCATCTAATATCTGATCGATGTGATTCTAAAGCCCACATAAAGCTTATAAAAGTTTTACTTGTGACCTAAATTTTAGAGAAATCCAATGGTCGGATTGAGATTTGGACACCCGGATGCAAAAGTATAGTTTTTTGGTAAAAACTATTTTCAAAATTGTCCAAATCTCATCCTAATGGTCACAAACCTGTGGGAACACTTTGTACATGTCAAATAGGACTAAAAACACTTGATAGAACATTTAAATGATAGAAAACCCCTTTATACTAAAATTTGACCACCCGGGTGGCATTTCCCAAAATGGACCCTAAACCCCTAAAATGCACAAATCATACAAGAGTGACCAAAAACTATTCCAAATATCATATACACATATGAATACACACGCTAAATATTTTCACTTGGCTCAAAAATCTCTTTAAATAGATAGTAAACATAGATGCATTATTATTAAAGCAATGCCCCATAAACCCTTCTAAAACACATTTTATTTGCATTCAATTGTTTAAAACACGTAATGCATGCTAGATAATATTATCTACTCAAAAATAGCTAAACAAAACAATAAAAAATATAAATTCCCCTGTTATCTCAACCCTTTGGTACCAAAAGGGTTCCTCTTGTACAAAATAGGACTTGGTTTGTTTCTTAACTTCTCAATAAGTTCCACCAACAATTTCCTACAACATATAAGTGATCCACATCACTTATCATGACAAATAGCATTAATGAAGACTATAACTCATACCACACAACTTGAGTTAACGAGTCATAATCTATCCTAATGGTCCATATATTAAACCAACCATTCACATAGTATCACTTAACCACCAAAACTATTTATTAGCCATTACTAGGCTAATTTCCAATTTATATAATTTTTAATCAATTAAAAACCTTCACTTAGTGTCACCAACTTTCGTCATTAGCCCTTATAATGAAAACCAAACCTTAATTTAAATCTTATTGGGCTCAAATAGCAAAATTATAACTAAATCAATAAGCTTAAATCATTGAGAAGTAAAGCGCAATCTCTCAAGGTTTAATTTGTGCCCAAATCATCTCTTTTCATCCAATTATCCACTCAAAACAATAGATCACTATATAGAAACTCAAAACATCCTCCTTAGGATCCAAAGAAACAAAAGCTTACAAGAATAAAGCATTTGGGATCAAAATCCAAAAATTTTCTCTTCTAAAAATTGAAGAAAATCAAGAGGAAGGGAAGAGGATTGAAGTAGGGAGTTTACCTATCGTGTAGCCGAGCTCGCAGCGGTCGCAAAGCCTCCTAGATCTAAGCCTAACTCCCTCTCTTTCTCTTCTCTTCTTCCTCTCTCCCTCTCGTGCATTTCCTTTTCATGTTTCAATTTCTGCTTCTGCATTCTTTTTTTCTCTTAAACTGCTGATATAAGACTTTGGGAAAAATTATAATAAAGGGCCCAACATTTTTTATTATAGCACAAAAGCTCGAGTCAACTTTGGTAATTTTTTTCATAGTTAAAAATAAAATAAAACCCAACTTTTGCTTAGAAACATTCAAACTCTAGACCTCTATCAAATTATTCTTAATTTTAATTTAATTATAGATATTTTATTTTATTTTTTTAAATAAATTCAAGTCTTAAAATTTCGGGATGTTACATTTTGCATGTTAGGCACATTGACTACTAGATCACGCAAGTATGAAGAAGTGCTTCATGCATGATTAAGCACTTGTGTTGTACACCTTAAGCTTTATTTCTATATGCAAAACCATGCATGAAAAGATTTATTGTCCATACAAGTTTTAGCATATGTGTTTTTATTGCATTGTATCAAGGTGTAAAACCACGCGTGAGATTGATAGTAGTCGCGTGTGATTTGTCACTTGTTGCACAATTTCATTATGCCTTTTTGAGTCTTAAATCTTCTCAAGCCAAGCTAAACTTGTTCACATGTATGATCATTGATTCACAAGTCTATATCTCTTGATCATGTAAAATCTTACTTGAGTTATAAGTAGCTTCACACGTGAAAATGCACTAGACAAGTTTATGCATTAATGCTTGCAATTTCATGTGTAATAGCTTTCTAGTTCCATGTGAGTTTTGATCACATTAAATGGCTTTGGCTTTCTGCCAGCCATTTGACGTGTGAGAGTGTAAGGGTTCCACGCATTGAAACATCCTGAATTTCTAATCCTGTATTAATAACTGATTATGGAATAAATTAGTGATTTAATGTGGAATTAGGGTTCTGGATAGTGAGATGTTGTATTGACTCTTTAGGATATTATATAAATAGATATGAGTGAAAGAGTAGAATCTCAAAGTGGAGTGTGTGAGCATAATGAGGATTTCCCTTATTGTGCCACACACCACGGTAGAGAATGGACGCGCCATGGTGCATGGTGTAGAACTTTAATAAGTTGGGACGTGTCTAGCTCGTGAAATAAAAGGCAAGAATTAGAGGAAGAGGTTTTGGCATGGAGAAGAGAAGAGGTTCTGTTAGGGCAAGTGATTTTGAGAGCAAGGGTGAAGTTTCTAACCTGTTATTTATCAGGTAAGTCTCATACTGCCTTAACCTCTGATTCTATCCTCTTTTCTCTTGTTTTATTTAGTGAGAAATTGAATTCAGGAGTTTCAAGGAGTTGATTTCTTACCCTATAATAATAGAAAGGTTTTCTAGCACTAAACTAGTACTTTGTGATTGGTTTAAGTTGGAACGATAAAGCTTTGAAGCTATAGGCACAAATTGCCTATAGCTTATAGAGAAATTTGGCTAGGTGAAGGTTAAAGCTGGTAATAAAGTGTAAATAGTGGTGATACATGTAATTGAGTGTAAATTATGGAAATGATAGCGATTAGGTGTTTAATTGCAATAATTGATACTTTTTGTCAATAGTGAAATTGACTTTCAATGTTATTTTTGTGTAGATTCTTGTATGTGACGCGTAAATAAGTGGAGAGAGATGGGTATACCTTTCTATCAGATAGAAGGGTTGAGGTAACCATATAGTTTATTATATTTATTAACTATTATAACTGTGTAGAAGTAATTATATAGCCATGATTTAGTTGGTTTTTATGCATGAATTTGGCATTGAAAACAAATTTAGCATGAAATGGATTTATGAAAAGAAAGTTTGAGAATTCTTAGCTTTGAATGAATGATTATATATATATGTACATATGTATGTTATGAAAGAATATGGCATGGTAATATGAAAGAAAGTAGTGGCATTTGTAAAAAGGGTATGATCATAGGCAGTAGGAGTTCACCCTAGATATATAGGGATGTGTGTGTATGGAGAAGTGGAGAAAAATCTATATAGTCAGGTTGGCACTATAGGACATTCGGTGTAGCGTTATGCAGGTTATTACCATGGGTAATTCGGTACAGCATATTATGGGATTATTACCATGGGACATCTAGACAGTCTGGCAACTCCCTAGTGCCCGTTAGGGTGAGATTAGGAGTCAACAATCCTTCTATTACAAGTGTGTGAAGAGGGAAACTATAGTCTGTAGATGGGTTAGATTACCTTTGGCTGGGTGTTTCTAGCACCGAAAGTGTGCTCGGGTTAACAAGTAGTTGATCTAGGAGAGTATAACATCCTAAGTTTCTCAAATGGTAATTATTAGTATTTCTAAGGGTAAATTAGTCAATTTAGATAAATTATTAATTAATGAGTTTTATAGGAGGCTAATATAGTTTTTGGATCCTTGGATAGTCTTAGAAGAGGGCTAGGGCTATGTTTAAGTGGGCCATGGCATGGAAGGGAGTTTAAAATTTTATGGGACCTTTTGTGCCATGTGCCACGATAGGCATGTCAATGCGCCACAATACACATGCAAAATCAACACTTATCAGTTCGAGAAAACAGACTAAAAACATAAGAGAGAAAGAAAGAAAAATGAGAAAGTGATGGAGAGGAGCTCCTAGTCTACTAAGGCACAATCCCTAAACTACTTTAGAAGTATTTAGAGCTTAAATCACCATTGGGTAAGTTCTACGTTTCCTCTTCTCCCTCTTTTATGCAAAAATCTAGATTAGTCGGGGTAATGGGGGCTTTGATTGCTGTTCCTTTGAGTTTAAACTGAACCCATTGTTTATTTAAGGTCTTGGGAAGTTAAATCAAGCTTCTAACCTTAAGTTTATGAGTTTTGTGGTGATTAGGAATTTTTGGTAAGTGTATGGATGAACCCTAGGCATAATTTGAAGATTTTAAGACAATATAGGATATTGGTTAGTGATTTTAGTGTGTGGGGATATTTAATAGGATGTTTAGAGTGTTTGGGAATGGTTGATGTTGTTAGAAAAGGAATTTAGTGTTATAGGCACTTAGAACCTAGTGAATTTAGGGTTAACCGGAGTGATAATTGATAATTGTCACTTGATTGTGTAGATTGAGCATTGCTCGAGCCATATCATTCGTATAGAACATGTGGAGCTAACATTGAGCCACAGTAACCCTTTTGTGCGACAAAAGGTTGAGGTAACTATATAATTTATTATATTTATTAACTATTATAATTGTGTAGAAGTAAATACAAAGTGATGAAATTGTGATTTAAGAATTTTGTGCATGACTTGATGTTGAAAAATAATTTTTTAACATGAACATTGTTTTGTGAAATGGATTTTTGCAGAAGTCATTGATTCCAATAGATATGCATGTATATGTATATATATATATGATATGAAAGTAAATGTTGTAGGAATGTGGATAAAGCAGTGCTAAGTGTGAAAAAGCATGGTTATAAGGGGTTGGGAGTTCACTCGAGATATGTGGGGATGTATGTATGTGAAGATATGTGAGTGAAAAATTCATATGGTTGGGCTAGCACCATGAGACATCCAGTGCAGCATTATATGGGATTGTTACCATGGGATATCCGAGCAGTCTGGCAACTCTCTAGTACTCATTAGGGTGTGGTTAGGAGTCAACGACGCCTCTATTGCAAGCGTGTGAAGAGGAAAATACTATAGTCAATAGGTGGGTTAGATTACCTTTGGCCGGGTATTTCTACCACCGAAGGTATGCTCGAGTCAACAAGTAGTTGACCCAGGAGAGCCTATAGTTTCATGTCGGGGAGCATTGGAAGTTCTGTGGTTAAATGATCATGTTAGTGTGAAATTATGTTGAATTGTTGTGAAAAGATGCACTTATCTCATAAATATGGTATACTTAATATTACCTTAGTTTTGATACTTTATCATGGTTATTTGTGGTAATAAGTATTTGATGAACTATATTAGTTACCGAGATGTTTATCTCACCCCATGGTTATATTTTACAGGTGAGGGCTCCGGTAGGGCAAGGGAAAGAAGGAAGAGTAAAGAGCATAGTTGTATAGCTCTTCCTTTTCTTCCTTTTATGTATTGTAATGAATATTGTCAATATATAATACCAACTTAGGAACATGATATTATTTTGGATATCACTTGTATAGATTCATTATAAGTGTGCGTATCTTGGTCTAAGGTTAATGTAGTAGATTAATTGTGTGTGTTAGGCTAAGTTACAATTACAAGTAATGAATTTGAAGTGAGTTATGTGCCTAAAATGACCAAGTTGATGTGTGTGCTAAATACAATCCACCCCTTTGTGTTATTGTCAAATGGGGTTTTAATGGTCATTTTGAGTGTGATTGCTTATTTGTGTGATATGAATGAATTTTCATGTTATGTGTGGTCTATTTGAGGTAGTCAAAGTGTCTCTGGGGCTAATGGCATTTAGTATTATGAGTTGGACATCTTTATGTGTGTTTTGAGGTGAAAATGAATCATTTTGGGTTTGAGTGTCCATCTTTTAAACAGATCATTATTTGAGTATGAGACTAGTGTTAATAGCTAGAGGGTTCAAAGAGCTTCGTGTGGACACTTGAATAGCTCAAATCGGACGTCGGATGGCAAAATGGCACACTTCAGAAGTTCGGAGGGCTATCATGACAGCAATCTACTATTATAATAGTAGGTGCGCACCACAGCACGTGGTTGTTGTGCCTCGACGCAAGGGGACTTTGATGGACTTGTCCCTCTACGCTATCAACTGTAGTGGGCGCGGCTTGCGACATGATGGACGGGCTAGAATTTTTAAAAAGTGGCCTGTTTTAGCCTAATTTGGTATGGTTTGATTTCCATGCTTCTGTATTTATTCTAAATTATTTTTAACCATGGTTTGAGCTCAAACAATATTTTAAAAAGGGATCCCAATGTTTAAACTAATTATCTTTTAAACCCTTGAGTTGTGATAACTTGATTGTGGGATTTTATTTAATCATAGTTATCACAATAATGTGTATGAGCGTTGTCCTGGTAATGTCGAGGTGGACATTACAGAGAGCTTATGGTTTTATGTTGTGGAGTATTGGAGGTTCGGTGGCTAGATGATCATGCTAGTGTCTATTTATGTGAAAATACTTTGAAAAGATGAAATTTCTTTATACGTAGCTATATGTTTGATATTGCTTTAGTTTTGTTACTTTGGCATGGTTATTTGTGGTAATAGGCATTAAATGAACTATATTGGTTATTGAGATTTTTATCTCACTCGTGGTTATTCATTATTTTTAGGTCCTGGCACTAGTAGTTCAAAGGGGAAGGACATAAGCTGAGTTGACATCTCTCACATAAGCCTTTGTAAGAATTGGTGTAATGACATTGTAAATTGTTGGTTATGAGTATGTATAAATTGCCTTAGGAATCAAATTATGTGCATAGCGTGGAATGTTGTGTTTGATTAGTTTTGAGTTCCATAATCCTCTATATATGTGTGAATGGTGAAATGATAGAATGGGCTAATGGATGAATGTGTATATGTGTGAATATGAGACGTTTGAAGTGTATGTGAGATGATTTGGCCTTGTATGAGATTAAAGAATGAGAAATGTGATTTGGCCCAAAAGTATGATATGGGCGATTTACAGGCCAAATATATGAATGTGTGTTATATTGTGCATGTGTATGTGATAGAACACATTTGTTACTCGCTTTTATTTGTCAATTAGGACTCTTTTATTAATGATTTATCACCTTCAAGTGCACACATTGTATTAGATTTAGAATTTTGCTTAAGTTTCTAGGTTCAGTGCACTAGGGGCATTTTGGTCCAAAAAAAGAACTTTTGAGAAAATATACAAGAAAAATTAAAAAAGTCCATTTTATGTCCAGTTGATGAGTGGTGAAATTATATTTTTAAAATTCATTTTATTTTGAGAGTAATTAAATAAAAAGTCAACACTTTCTTAAAGTCTTAGTTTGACCTAGTTTTCAGTTTGCCTTTGTATGAAAATTTTTATATAATTTTGTGCAGCATAAAACTTGGTTAATTTAATAAATTCTCCCTTCTAATTATGAATTTAATTCTACACATTAATTAGATTTTATTATATCACATGCCATTTAATTGAATTATGTGATTTATGTGACATAGGTGGCATGTGACTTGTGCATCAATTGGCAATTGAAGTCAAAACTCCTTAAGGTCAATGGCTGAGCATTTACACGTGATTTATGCTATTTTTGGGATATTAAATCAGCTTAAATGATTTGGATGACACATGAGAAATTATACACATATTGGAATCATTTACAAACCAATAGGAGGTTGCCACCTTGCAAGTATGACAAGGCTCCCATTTTCTTTTTATTTTCTTTTTTCATTTTTTGATTGAGTATTCAGCTGATGGGAAACACTTAGGAGCACGTCCATTCAGCCCCAATTCGGATCCAACACTCATCTCATTCATCTTCCACATTTTCTCTCTCTTGTTCATAGTGTTCTTCATTTTCTCTCTTTTGTTCTTCATTTTCCAGCACCCTAACCTCCATTTTCAGCCACTAAACCTCCATAAAACTCATACCATTCTTCTCCTTTCTTCATTTTTGTTCCATCCCTTCCATTTTCACAAGGATTGAAGCTCATTTCCATTATTCAAGAGTTGAAGATGGAGGATGAGTCTTGAGCAATCACTAGGGTTCTTGAATATAATGAAGATTGGCTAATTTCTTTGGTGGAATCCTAGAGAGATGAAGATGGAGGATGAGTCTTGAGCTTCAAATTAGCTAAGTTCTTTTTTTTTTCCGATCCTCTTCTATTTTTACTAGATGGTTAGATTCCTTAATCTAGGGTTTAATCATCTTAGCTTGTAAATTCTAATTTGAATTTGATGTTGATGTAAAGAGAGAGAATTGTTTCATTTAATTTATTCCTTGGACAGCCATGACTGAATTTTGCCACTTTTTGTTTGGCACATAATCTTGTGCTTTTCAATTAGTGAATTACTTGTGTTAATATTGCATAATCTTGTGGTGTTAATGCTTGTGTTGTTGAGTAGCTTGACATAATCTTGTGGTTGCTCAATTTATGTGTTTGACCATGGCTGTTGAGGGAGGATTTTGAGTGAATCACTTGGCTAATTTCTTCATGAATTGGTTAATTGAACTAGGGACTTTAATCTAAGACCTAGGGAGGTTAGCTAATTAGGTTAATTAGCTTAGGATAATTTTCTTAAGTCATGACAGCTTTAGTCAAAAGGAAAGGGAAGCTAAACTTAGCCTAATCATGAGAAAATAATGAGTCCAAAATCAACTAATCTCTAGGGTTCCACTCTTATGAAAACAGAAGTGCATTTCACTCACTTTATTTAGCATTTTAATCATTAGGTAATTAGTTTAGATAATTAGATAACTAAATTCCTATAACTTCGGGTGATTTATTCTACTAGATAGCTTTTAATTAGATTAAGACCATTCCTTAGGAGATGACCTAAGGTTGACCCTATATTGCATTAGGGTTACCTTTAGTTTAATTTTGAGGATAAGTGACTAATTTCCTTATCAATATGTTCAATCAGATGTGTATTATCCATTTAGACGTGATCAAGGCCCTAAAAGTGGCTAATGATGCTTGGTTTCAAATTGAGATGCTTGACTGGAAAATTTTGGCATAAACGGTCAAAATACACTTGGGTGTCCAATTTTTGATAGAAATATCAGATTGGAACAAAACCAATATCATTAGTTAGATTTAGAAACAAGTTTCATGTGGGTGCTTGAACAACCCCAATCGGATATCGGATGCAAAAATGACACATGAAGTTTGTCTTAAAATCTGCATTTTGCTAGCAAAATCATATGTGTGCACCATGGCGCATGGTACAAAGCAGGCAGTTGTGGTCTCTATGCCACTTGCTACAGTGCATGTGGCACGAGATGCGGTTGTAACTTCTTCTTATATCCACTCAATATAGGAGAAGATTACGGTATTACCACCTCTTTCATCATACAATTAGTAAGCAAATGTTTTGTTTGAAAAGCTTGGGCTCAAGACTTTTTACAAAACCATCCAAAATCATAACACAATTAGAAAAAAACACAGCGAAAGTAATTTACACATTAGTCTAACACATGATGGACGTAATCCATTTCTATTGGATGCATTTTCATCACAAAAATCAAGTAGCAATTTGGTCCGTGTGCCGTGGTGTGCAGTACATACGCTAAGGTATATAGCATAAAGCCACACGCTCAACTTTTCTATGTCATGTGCCACGACATGTGACGCCATGCATGGTGGCGCTCTTGTCCGATTTTCTATTGTCATTTTGACAGCAAAAATGACGAACTTTTAGCTTGTGCCATTTTCACATACAAATCCAATTAGAGTGATTCAAGCACTCATATGAAGCTTAGCTCATAAGCTAATTAATGAGAAAGGTTTAGACATAATCTAACGATCCGATCAAAACTTGGACACCCGGGCATAAAAAGTCACTTTTTCAAAAAAAAATCGCACCCAAGAGCTCAAATCGATCCCATTCTCTCATTAGACCATATAAAGCCTTAAATTAAGTCTAAAAGGACCTAATACACCTGATTGACCATAATTTATCTCAATCATACATGTATATCAAATTTTGACCATTCTATGGCCAATTTTCACATTTCACATTTTCACACACTTTGCCATCTCTTAGCATAACATGGCCTACTTGGGTATTTCTAATTACATTCATATACATTCATGTTCATAATACAATCTTAGCCCTAAATTACTCATTTCATCATAATTTCTTATTTGGGCTTAAGATTTACCAACAATCACAACCAGAATTACTCAAATCATAGCCCCTTGTTTCAATTCAACATATATACACATAATTAGGCTAGATTTTAGAAAATATCTATTCAATTCATGCATGCAACCCTATGGCAACTCATTTACACATATATACAACAATTTTTAGTTTAATTCATTACACGAACTCAGAATACATGGCTCCACAACTCAAGCTAGTCTAGACTCTCTTCTCTTACCCTGATTACTTCCTAGTCCTATAAACATGTAACCACAGGGGTGAGATAAAAATCTCAGTAATAGAGTAACTTACTCCTATTGACTATCACATGCAACAATATAAAAGTATAGTGTATTATACCATTCAAATCTCATTAAAATAGCATTTATATCACATATCTCATTTGCATTCCTTTTCATCATTCACATAAGATTCCATATCATCTCATAACTCATCATAACATCATGTAGCATGCAAGTATGATCACTACCAACCGAACCTCTAAATCACCCCAACATGAAACCATAAGCTCACCTTAGACTAATGTACACTCCTATTGGCCTTGAGCTCACCTGCAGTAGCAGAATCACCTGGCCAAAGATGTTCTAATGCACGATATGGACTATGATTTCCTCCAATATACAAAATGGAATGTTATTGACTCTAACACTGTATCATTTTATTCAAAAACACTAAGGAATCTCTCATATCTCCAACATCGCACCTCAATAGGCACTAAGGAGATCTTCTCCAACACTGCATCTTACAAGGCACTAAAGAGAATTGCTCATTTTCTCATTCTTCATTCTTCCATTATTCCATTTTATTCAAAGAACAAGTATATTATTCTCCTATTACTTGATACCCAAGATGACTAGAAAAAAATAAAAACAAGAAAAAAATTAGTGAGAAAACTAGAAAAAAGGGGGAAAAAGAAAAAAAAGGAAAAGGAAGAGTTTGAATAAAAGGATTGATACTTGGGTTAAAAGTCACATATTCTGTTCTTTGCTTTTCACATCCATTCCACTTATATTTTCATCCATTTTTCACTTTATATCTATGTAGTGAAGTCTTAGAAAGATTTGAGTGTTATTGCATATTTACATTGTGGCCAAGACTTAATTTCTTGAGCCAAACCCTAGCTTTCACATACAAATCCAAGAGCACCTACTTCATAGCTACATTACATCCCATTAAAGTCCATTTGATTCTTAAGAACATTTGCATATTAGTAGTGGAGAGGTAAAGGGATTACAAGTTTATTTTTTGTTTTAATTTTACCTGGAGTGCAAATGATAAGTGTGGGAGAATTGATAAGTCACATTTATTACAAACTTTTCCCTTGTTATTATTGACCAAAAATCATGTTATATTTATCCAAATTTTACACTTATTACAATAATTGTAAAACATTGCCTAAGTGCAGGATTTTGTGCATTAGGGGCATTTTGGTTATAAAATTAGACTTTTGAGAAAATGTTTGAGAAAATTTATCAAGATGTATTTTTAGTCTAGAAGAATAATGATCTAATTATATTTCTAAAACTCATTTTATATTGAGAATAATTAATTTCACAAGTTGACTATTTTGGAAAGTCAAATTTCGAGTTGACTTATTTTCTTGCATTTAGGTTAGGTCATTTTTGTGCATGTGTGGGCTTATAATTTTTAGGTTATATAGCATGCCCCTAACCTCTTATGATTTCAAAATTGGCTTTTATTATTTAATTTGCATTGTGCCACATATTCAGGAATTAATTTTAATTAAAAATTTAAACTATTATCTATATACTTTGAACTTTGATCTTATGAGTCACATTTGCTTGTGTAGGGTTACACACCTTGGATTTGGAACATGATGACCATTGGATTGGAATAATAGATGAGTCAAGAGGCAAAACACTTGAGCTTTGGCATGAAAGTACAAGTCTTGCATAGTCTTGCACACATTGTACCGCACTTTGAATCTACTAACTCTCTCTCTTAATTTTTCATTACCTTTAGCTTTATTTAATTCAATCTTTAGACCATTTTCATCTAGATTTTCATCCATTTACTATGGTAAATAATAGAGTTACCCTAGCTCATTTTTCACACATTTTCTTAACACTAGAGTTGGGCTCATTTACCCTAGACTTGAATCAAACTACCCTAATTTTATTTTAGCATTGATTCTTTCATTCACTCTCATTTTTAGCCTCCACCCTTCTCCATTCTCTCTCCATTTTTCTTCATGTTCTTCATCTCCATCTCATCTTCTCTCCTCCATATCTCGTGATCCAACCATCAAAATCCTAATTTGACTCTACCATTCTTCTTCTTCCACCTTACTCTTCAAACCCTAAGCTTCATTTTCTTGGTTTGGCTTCAAAATTCTCAAGGTGTTCATGAGTATGGTTTAGCCATGGTAGAAGGATTGTGTTCAAATGGGTTCCAAGATGATTAGAGGCTAAATCTACAAGGAGTGCTAGGAGGGAAGGATGCTAGAGGAGTCTTGAAGTGCCTCAAGGAAGGTTAAGGGTTATGGCCAATCTCCATTTAACCTAAGTTGATGTAATCTTGTTCTTAAAATTAGGAGCATTGTTATATCTTGTTTTTATTAACCAAAATTGGTACTTAACTTGTTGGTTTAGCGTTTTTCCACTTAATTCCCCTTTGTGTAGTTGTTGAAAATTTTCTCCAATGTATTGTAATTTATATAAATATATATGCTATATGTGTTGAATGTGTCTTACATTGGCTATGCATAAATATGTTTGGTTGGTATTTGATAGAATACCTTATGTGTAAAATTATGCATTAGACTTACCATAGGTCGAGTTACACATAAAGGGAACCTAAGGAGAATTTTGATCACTTTGCACTTAACTAAGAAATTGATTAGGGACTTCGTTAATCGAATTGGTTAAGAAGGCACACTTATACAAAATTATGTAAGGGGTTTAATTTGATCATGAAAGTAAAAGTTAACTTAAGCCTAATTAAAAAGTGTAGATAAGGAATCTAGCATCTCATAACTCTTAGGACTCTACTTTAGAAAGGGTTAAAACACCCCCATTTCTATTTTACTAGTTAATTATGTTTTTAATTAAATCTATCTACTTAGATTAATTAGCTAAAATCAATCAACTCTTGGTTAATTTAGCTTACTAGTTTAGCCTTAACTAACCTTAGTTTGCGTCTTTAATGAAGAATGATCTAGGTTGCCACTAGTATAATATTAGTTTTAACTTAGCTATTTTGGAGTGTAAGCGACATATGCTCTCAACTGGCAAGTATGAGTCAGCATTTCAAGAGTTGAAGAGGAAACTGATGTCTACTCTAGTGCTAATTATTCTTAATCCATGATTACCATATGTGGTTTATACGGATGTATCATTGAAGGGCTTAAGGTGCATCTTAATGCAAGATGAATGGGTTATTGCTTATGCCTTAAGGAAATTGACACCACATGAGGAGAATTACCCGACTCATAATCTGGAGCTAGCAGCTGTGGTTTTTACCTTGAAAATTTGGCGACACTATCTCTATAGGTTAATGTTTGAGGTATTCAATGACTACAAGAGTTTGAAGTACTTAGTGGATCAAAAGGAACTGAATATAAGGCAATACAGATGGATGGAATTCCTCAAAGATTATAATTTTGAGATCAAGTACCATCTAAGTAAAGCCAATGTGGTGGCTGATGTACTAAGTTAGAAGACGGTGCATGTTGCTCACATGATGATCTAATAGTATCAACTCCTTGAGACTTTCTTAGATACTCAGAGGAAAAAGCCTCAAATAATGTTGTGTAATGTGCATTGTACAGTCATAACCAATAAATTATGGAAAGAGTTATGAACTGAACAATTTAAGGATGAATACTTGTTGGGAATTCATGAGGATATTGAGGAGACCCACAGAGTTTAAATTCAATGATGATAGATATGTGACTTACCGGGATCTGATTTGCATACTGAGTAATGAGGAGATAAGAAAGACAATCCTAAAGGAAGCATATCATAGTGAATACACTATTCACCTTGGTGTTACCAAGATGTATCAGGATATGAAGCAAATGTGGTAGTGGCTAAGAATGAAAAAATATGTGACAGAATTTGTGACTAGATGTCTGACATGTCAAAAGGTTACATCAAAGGCCTGGTGGCATGTTTCAACAATTAGAGATTCTAGAGTAAAAGTGGGATAGCATATTAATAGATTTTATCACTGGATTTCCTAAAACTCAAGCGGGTTATAATGCAATATGGGTAATTATAAATTGGTTGACGAAGTTAGTACACTTCTTGGCAGTAAAGATGACATATTCACTTGAAAAGTATGCTGAGGTCTATGTGAATGAGATAGTGAGACTTTATGTGGTGCAAAAGGACATTATCTCTAATCGTGATTCGAGGTTCATATCGAACTTCTAGAGAGCATTACAGGGAGCAATGGATACTAGGTTAACATTTAGCACTTCCTATCATCCACAGACGGACATCCAGATTGAGAGGACTATCAAACGCTAGAGGATATGTTGCGAGCTTGTGCCTTAGAGTTGGAGGTAGTTGGGACACACATCTACCATTGGCGGAGTTCACCTACAGCAATAGTTTTCATTCTAGTATTAGAATAGCTCCGTATGAGGTATTGTATGGATGGAAGTGTTGATTGCCTCTATGTTGGATAGAATTGAGTGAAAGGAGTTCGTTGGGTCTAGATTTAGTAAACTAAACCACCTAAAAGATTTAGTTGATTAAGCAACAGTTGTTGATAACCCAGAGTCGACAGAAGAGCTATGCATATTAGTGTAAAAGACCGTTGGAATTCCTAGTGGGTAACCATGTGTTTTTTAGGGTCATGCTAATGACGGGCATTGGAAGATCGATAAAGGCCAAGAAATTGACTCCCAAGTTTATTGGTCCCTTTGAGATTATGGAGAAGTTAGGACCTGTAGCCTATCAGATTGCCTTACCATCATGTTTGTCGAGTGTTCATGATATATTTCATGTGAGTTAGCTCAAGAAGTATCAAACAGATCTTTCTCATGTTATTGAGCCAAAAGATGTGAAACTTCTGGAAAATTCAACCGATTGAGTTGAACTAGAGCAAATTATAGATGTGGAAGACTGATAATTTAGGAATAAGACTATTTAATTGGTTAGGGTCTTTTACAAAGGTATGACTCTCAGTGATGCAACTTGGGAGATCGAGAACAAAATCAGGAAATTATATCCTCAATTATTCTCACAAGTATGTAATTATATGAGGTTCTGAATTTTAAGGACAACATTCCTAAAAAGAGGGGAGAATTGTAACATCCTAAGTTTTCAAATCTGGAATTATCAGTATTTATAAGGGTATTTTAGTCAAATTAGATGAATTATTGATTAATGACATTTATGGGAGACAAATATAGTTTTTAGATTCTTAAATAGCCTTACAAGAAGGCTAGGTCAAAGTTGGAGCGGGCCATGGCACAGAGGGAAGTTTAAATTATGGTGGGATTCTCTATTCCATGTTCTGTGGCAAATGTATCAATGCACTGTGGTGCATGTGCAAAGGTTAGCTTTTATTAGTTTGCGAAAACAGACCGGAACCAGAGGAAAGAAAAAAGGGTAATCGAGAGAGAGATGGAAGGGACCTAAGGGTAGTTAGGACACAATCTTAGGGGCATCTTAGATACCTTTAGAGCTTGAATCTTCATTGGGTAAGTTTCATTTCCCCCTCTCCTTCCCTTTAATGTGAAAATTCTGACTTTTGGGGTAATAGAGGCTTTGATCTCGATTTTCTTAGGTTTAGAACAAACCCATTAACTTACTTATAGGCTTGGGGAGTTAAATCAAGTCTCTAACCCTAAGTTTATGAGTTTTATGGTGATTTAAAATTTTTTTGAGGGTTTAGATGAACCCTTAAAATAATTTGAAGGTTTTGAGACAATGTGAGGAATTGGATGATGATTTTGGTATGTTAAGATGTTTAATAGGATGGTTATAATGTTTTGAAATAGTTGATTTTGCTAGATAAGGAATTTATGTATTATGAGTACTTAGAACCTAGTGAATTTTGAGTTTATCCGAAGTGATAGTTGACAATTGTTACTCGATTGTGCAGATTAAGTGTTCCTCGAGCTTTATCGTGCATATAGAATGCATGGAGCTAACATTAAGCCATAATAACCTTTTTGTGTAATGAAGGGTTAAAGTGATGGAATAATATACACTATTTGATTATATTGCTTAGCCGTTTGTGAGTAGATATGTTAATTTGTACTTGAGATTTGATAACCTTGCATATTGCAAAATGTGATTTTTGTGCATGTTAAATGATATGCGATGATGAAAATGATGAAAGTTTTCTATGGATTAGTGTGAACACTGTATTTTGTCCGAGCATATTTGACATTCAATAAAAATAATAATAAATTTAACCAAAAAATATATATATAAAAAAAAATTTAATCCTTTTTAGGATTATATTTTTTTAAAAAAAATATATTCTAACAAAATAAAAAAAGAGATATTCTTGCTTAATTCAAAATCAGATTTTTCTCTCTCAATCTAATTTCCAAAATTATGATTAACATAATATAAAAAACAAAAAGAAAGCATTAAAAAAAAGAGGCATTAAGCATTAACAAAAAAAAAAAAAAAAAATAATAATAATTGGGCGGATGAAACGCTGAATGACCAATATTTCACCCAGCCCTTAAGCTACTTTTGGAGTAAACACAGAAGGAGCCACACACGCGAGCAGAGGAGAAGACAAAAACACATAAAAAATGATATAAACTGAAGGTTAAATGCTGGAAACCAGATCCAGTGTTTAACCATCAGCTCCTAACTCTTCGTTCAGACTCACATGCACAGAGAGAAAAAAGAAGCAGAAGCATGCATAGAACACACACCCACACACACTTTTGGACAGACGCAGAATGAGAAGAAACAGAAACATGCAGTAGCAACACACACACACGGAGAAGGAAAAGGGAAGCTGAACACGTAGAGAAAGAAAGCAGAAAAAAAGAGAGATGAAAACCAGAGCAGTCCCGTGCATAGAAAAAAAAGGGGAAGTCACGCATGAAGCCAGAGTCAGGCATAGAGAAAAAGAAACTAAGAGTAGCAGACAGCAAACCTGAACTGTTTAGCCACACGCAAAGTGAAACACAGAACAGAGCAGAAATGTAGCCATGCAAAAACGCAGCGAAAGAACACCACACTTTTCGACTGAAAATGAGGATAGTGGAAAAGAAGATAAACACAGAGAGTAGAGGGAGAAAGCTAATCTTTCAGCCACACAGTAGAGACACACGAGCAAAAGAGAAACACAAAAACAGAGGAAAACGCAAAAAGCAACTTCACATACACACACGCAAATAGAAACTCAGAGAAAAGAAGAAGGAAACGTGCACGGCAAGAGGAAGGAGGAGCTTCAGCTATAAAAGAGAGCACTTGTGCAAGAAGAAGGGGGGAGAGAGACGAGAGCAGCAGTCCGAGGAAGAAGAACACCGAAAACGAGAACACAAAGAGAAGAAGAAGAACGTAAAAAAATAGAGTACAAGGAAAGAGAAACAGAGCACGAGAAAAAGAAACAGAAAAAAAGGAGACGAGAGAAAGCAAACGGAAAAAAAAGAGGTTGAGAGAGGAGGAAACTGATACGAAGAGAGAGAGAGAGCTGAGACTAAGATGAAAAGAGAGAAACCCAGAGTAATATACTGAAGAGAAGAGCACAAAAATCACAGAAAAGAAAACGAGGACGAGAGGAAAAGGAGTAGATGTCTTTCTTTGTGTCAAAGGAATGAAGGCAGTGTCTTGCTTGAGGAAAGAGCAGCATTTTGGTTCAGAACTGGGAGCTAGCCATCCTTTTCCATCACTGCAAGAAGTCTAAGTTGTTTTTCTCCCTTCTCTGCTCTGCTACTTGGTACGCCACACTTGTCTTTTGCTTCATATTGTCCTTGTTCTAAAACCTGGTAACAGATACGTGAGTATATTTGTATCATGAAAGGGATCCTTGATGATAACTCCTCGTATTTGAAATAAAAATTTTTTTGGAGGTTTTAAACGTTCAAGTATGGATAGGAAACATTTGTGAAAATATTTGAAGAGAAAGTAGCCCTGTAACATTATGTTTTCTTTTTCTAAATAATGTTTCATACTTTAAATATGCTCTAACATGTGTTTATATGCTATTACAAATGAGGTTGATTTAGTTATGATACTTTAGCACGTATTGTTGAGCTAAGTGATAAAAAGATTCAAGTTTGTCTTCTAGCATAAAAGAATATTAATCAACTTAAAATTTATTTCGATTTCTTCATTTCTCAAAGTCATACATTATTTTATGTTTAATTTCCATTTAATAATAATTGATTAATTCTTGGAGATAATTTTGATTTTATGTGACATCATTTTCATATGGAGATTTTAAATATATGGTTAAATGAAAGAGTTTGTTCTTATTATTTCACAGATATAATCAATTAGAACATTTGAATGGTATCGTGAGAGATTAAAAAAATCTCCATAGATATTCAGCTTAATCACCTCATTGTGAAGGATAATAAGTCCTCGCAAATGTTGTGGTCATTAACTTATAAAATAAATAAATAAATAAATTTGTAAATAAAATTATAATTTTTTTAATAAAATTAATTAATTAAATTAATGCATTAAATCTTTTGGTCATGTGAGATTTTTGAATATCCATAGACCTCTAAAATAATCATCTTACCGTGAAAGTCAATAAGACTTGGCAGGTATGATGATTAGAGTCTTTAAAAAAAAAGAGAAGTATATATGAACGCACTAAAAATAATAATAAATAAAAAAAACTTAAGTAAATAAACTAAGTTGTTAAATTCTTTTATCTTGTGAGAGTTTAGATTCTCCACAGATATAAAGAATAATTGCATTACTGTATAAATCAATAAGGTTCTGCAGGTACTACAATTAAATTCCCAATCATAAAACATAAAAGAAAAAAATAATAATTTTAAACTCTTTTCTTTCTTTATTCTAAAAATTCAAAAATTGAGAAAATAATTGAAATTAAATCACTTTTTGCAATTTAAAACACACATATCAAAATTTCAGAAATTGTTTTATTTGTAAAATGGTGAATTATTCCTAATTAATTTCTCTTCAAAAAATATTTGCACCAACAAATTTTTAAGCCTGAACTACGTGGACTTTGATCCCCATCATAGGGTACGTAGGCCTCAGAGTTAGATTCTAAGTCAAGTCCTCCCCGTAAATAAGTAAATATATCTTGCTTAATTGTTATCATTTTTATATCAAACACATGAATATAAAAGGGATAATTAAAATAATTTTAAAACCATATTAAGATCGCACAACAAACTTTAGGTAACCATTCTCACGAACGGGTGTTGTGGGGTGCCTAACACCTTCCCCACACTCAACCGACTCCCGAATTTTTTCCTGAATTCGCAGACTATCCTTATCTACCTTTAAATGGTTTCCTGAGATTTTCCTCAAAATCTTAGTGGCGACTCCCATTTCTTCGATCTTCCTTCCAAAGGCCGGAACCTTCGCTCTCGCACCATCCACGTCACATTTCCGGGTGTGACAATTAGGTAAGGAATTTGATATGTATATGTGTTATATACAAGATATGTGAGCATAATCATGTTAGTGGGTAGGAGTTCACTTGTAGGAAAGAGTAGTAGATATCCATATGGCATGTATCTCCTTAATATTTAGTAAGGCACGGTGTAGGAGATTTTCTCCTTAGTATCTATGTAGGATGCGGTGTTAGAGTAACGACACCCTAATTCATGTGCGATAAGGGGAGACCATAGTCTAAAAGTAGGATTGGACACCTTTAGCCGGGTGATCCTACTACTAAAGTGAGCTCGAGTCATTGTGGATATGCAATTGACCTACGAGCCTATGGTTTCAGTCAGAATAATATAGAGGCTTAGATGGTAAAATGATCATGCTAGAGTGGAAATGAATATTGATTATGACAAAGACTGTCTTGAACTATGCGAAAAGTATGTTTTGGTGTATAAAAGCTTTACTCCCATATGGTTGTGCATGTTAATTAATAATAGTGAATTATTTTGTTATTGAGATATTTATCTCACCCCGTGGCTATATTTTACAAGTGTGGGCTCTGGTAGGGGTAAGGGGAAGGAAGGGCAACTGAAGAGTAAAGAGCTCATTTTTAAAGCTTTTCTCCTTGTCATTTTGGTTTGTAACAAATATGCCATAAATATTATGCTAACTTAGGAACATGACATTGTTTTGGTATCACTTATATGAGAATACGTGAAATGGGTGTGTATCTTCTCCCAGGATTGATGCTACTGTGATTGAATGAGTGTGTTCGGCCAAGATACAATTACAGTGATATAATTGTGAGGATTTATGTGTGAAAATGACCAAAGCAATATTTGTGTTAAGTTTTATCCACCCCTTTGTGTTGTTGTGAATTAGGGGTTTAGTGGTCATTTTAAGTATGATTAGTTAATTTTGTGATATGATCGGTCATGTGTGTTATGTGTGGTCTATTTGAGGTGGTCAAAGTGATTCTGAAGCTAATGGCATTTGGCAGTATGCTTTGGACGCCCTTGAAAATGTTTTGAGGTGAAAATGAACCATTTTAGGTTTGAGTGTCCAACTTTTTAATGGATGATTATTTGAGTGTGAGACCTTGAAACGCTTCTTGTGAAGACTTGAATCATTCAAATTGGACATCGGATGGTGAAACAGGGTGCTTTAAAAGTTCGGAGTGCTGTCATGATAGTAGGTGCGCGCCATGACATATAGCAGATGCACCGCAGTGCAAATGCTCTGTGCCATCTACCATAGTAGGTGTGGCTTGCGCCGCTACGAATGGACCCGTTTCTGGAAATATTCTAGATTATATTATCTTATTTTCATATGCTTATGGTTTTCATGTTTCCATTATCATATTTGATTGATTTTAAACTTTGGTCTGAGCTCAAACAACATATTTAAAAAGGGTTTTCTTAGGATCCCACTATTTTAAACTAATTACTTTTTTTAAACCCACAAGTTGTGATAACTTTAAATTAGAATTTTATTTAATCTTGGTTATCACAACAGCATGTAAGTGTGTTGTCCTAGTAATGTTAAGGTAGACATTACATGATACATCTTCATAGTTCCTGGGTGAATGGTATATTTACTGTAGTATGCTTCATTCGGAATCACCCTCCTTAGGTCAGCATCGTTAGGAAACCATGAATCCATCATCATTAAAACTGAAATCCTTAGATAGATTTAATTTAACTTCTTCTCAAATCCTTAAAAGATATTTATCTTCTAGCTGCACCATTCTCAACTCTTTCCAAAATCACTATTGATAACTATATTATAGGCACCAACTAAGTCTTTCAACGGTGCATATTGTTGAGAATCAATAAAGACTCCATTAAGTTTTGCTCTCACACAATTATACTAGCTATGTGAAGCATGTAATGCTCTCACTGACATTACCATACAGCCCTTTACTCATCTTACTAATCAATCCAAAATCATTTATTTTGAAAACTTTAGGATCTTAAAACAAAATATTATCAAAATCATTTTATAAATTACTCAAATTATAAAACATCACACAGTGGAAGCAATTTACAAAGGTGCATTCAAGACTAAGAGAACATGTGCATTTCATTAAAATTAGGTCAACACTAGAATAGTGCACTATGGCTCATGCAACATGATCCGCGACATGTGACACAGAGACCACAGTGTGACTCTCTATGTCGTGCACCGCAGTATGTGGATACATGTGCCACGGTGCACACACCTGAATTTGCTGTCATATTATAGATTTTGATGTGAACTTCATATGTGCACCATTTCTACATCTAATGTCCGATTAGGGTGGTTATAATGCTCACACAAAACTTGTTTCATAATCTAACTAATGATATCGGTTTCATTTTAATTTGATATTTCTTTCAAAAGTTAGACAACCAAGTGCATTTTGACCATTTTGTGTCAAAATTTGCCACTCGAACATCTCAATTTGAAACCATATATCATTAGCCACTTTTTGGGCCTTGACCACGTCCAGTTGGACAATACACACCTGATTGACCAATTATATAGATAATATAACACATATACACACAATTGGCTTGTAAATTTCCCATATCACACATTTGGCCAAAATTCACATTTCTTCTTCCCAATATCATACAAGGCCATATATCCACATACACATCAAGTACACCTTATATCTACACATATTCACATTCATACTTTAGCCCACTCTATCATTTCATCACATTCACATATATACATAGGGCTAGAGACCCAAAACTAACAAAACACAATATTCACTACATCATGTACATGTTTTGAATTCTAAGACAACTTATACACATTCTTAACTAATAACATAAAAGTTCATTACACTAAATTCTTACAAAGCCTTTAATGAGAGATCTCAACTTAGCCAATGTCTTTCCCCTTTGAACCACTAATGCTAGAACCTAAAAAATATAATAACCACAGGTGAGATAAAAATCTCAGTAACTAATATAGTTTGTTAAATGTCTATTATCACAAATAACCATGCCAAACTAATAAAACTATAGTAACATCAGATATTTATTGAAGTAAGAAGAAATTTCATCTTTTCCTAGTATTTTCACATAAACATACACTAGCATGATCATCTAGCCATCGAAGCTCCAATGCTCCTTGACATGAAACTATAGGCTTTATTGGATCAATCACTCATTGACTCGAGCATACTTTCGATGGTAGAAACATCTGACCAAAGGTAATCTAACCCACCTATAGACTATAGTTTCCCTCTTCACATACTTTTGATAGAGGCCCCATTGACTCCTAACCATACCCTAACAAGAACTAGGGAATTGCCAGATTACCCAGATGTCCCATGGTAATAATTCTATAATATGCTATACTAAAGTACCTATAGTAACAGCCTATATAGTGCAGCACCAGATGTCCCATGGTGTAAATCCAACCATATAAATTTTTCACTCACATCTCCATCCACACACATCCACATATATCCTAGGTGAACTCCTACCCTCTATAATGATGCCCTTTTTACGCAATTCACTACTCTTTCACATTTCCCCATCATATACTTTTATATATACATAATATATATATCAATCAAAATCAATACTCTTTCGAATTTCATTTCACAAATGAATTTTCATGCTAACACTATTTACAATGTCAAATCATGCATAAAACTCATAAAACAATAAATTCTCCATTTTGTTTTTACTTCTACATAATTATAATAGTTAATAAATAAAATAAACTATATGGTTACCTCAACCCTTTTGTCCGATAAAAAGGGTTACTTATGTAATTTCCTTACTCGAATCTCGCTCTGTTATTTGCGCATCACATGCAAGAATCTACACAATTTATGCACCCATAGTCAATAACTCTATTGACAAAAAGTGCCATTTATCACAACTTAACATCAAACCACTATCATTTCCTCTATTCGCATTCACTTACACGTGCTACTACCAATTACTACTCACATCATGCACTAACTTCCTCATAACAAAACTCTCTCACTACTCTTCCTCTAAATTAGGGCAAATTATGCTTATAACTTTAAAGCTTGATCGTTTCGACTTAAACCAGTCACAATGTACTAGTTTAGTTCTAGAGAACCTTTCTATTAGATAGTGTAAGAAATCAATGCCTTAAAACTTCCAATTTCAATTTTCACTAATTAAAACTAAGAGAAAATAGGGTAGAGTTAGATGTTAAGGCAGTGTGAGACTTACCTGATAACTAATAGGCCAGAAATGTTATTCTTACTCTTTATTTTACTTCCCCTAACAGATGTTAGCACCTTCTCCATGTTTGACCCCTCTAACTCTATTTCTCCTTTGTTTCACGAGCTGTTCCATGAAGCCACTTATCAAAATTCTTCACCATGCACCGTGGTGTATCCACTCTTCGCCGCAACGCGTGGCATAGTGAGGAAATCCACACTATGCTCACACGTTGTGCTGTGGGACCTCATTCTTCTTCTCATATCTATTCATATATCACCCCAAAGAGTTAATACAACACTTTACTATACAAAACCCTAATCCCACATTAAATCACTAATCCATTATGTAATTAGAAATTAATACAGGATTAGAAATTCGGGATGTTACACAGCATCTTTCTGCTGAGCATGTCAGCTACCACATTAGCTTTCTCCGGATGGTATTTCAACTCAAAGTTATAATCCTTGAGTAATTCCATCCACGTTCTTTGCCTCATGTTCAACTTTTTTGATCTATTAAATACTTCAAGCTCTTATGGTCGCTAAACATGCTAAATATTGAACCATATAGGTAATGACGTTAAATTTCAGTGTAAAGATCACTGTTGCTAGTTCAAGATGATGAGTTGGATAATTTCCTTTATGCAATATCAACTGCCTTGATGCATAGGCCACTACTCATTCGTCTTGCATCAGTACACAACTCAAATCTTTTAGAGAAGCGTCCGTGTACACCTTATATGTAGCCTTGAATTAGGAATTATCAACATAGGTGTAGTAGTCAACTTTTCTTTCAAATTTTGAAATGCAATCTCACACCTATCATCCTAAAGAAATGGTTGATCCTTACGGGTCAGTTTCGTTAACAGAGAAGCAATCTGAGAGAAACCTTGGATAAACCTTCGATATATCTAGCTAATCCTAAAAAACTTTGAATCTTTATAACTAAGCAAGGTTAGTCCCATTTCAACATAGCATCAACTTTATGTGGATCAACAAAAATCTCATTTGGTGAAACCACATGACCCAAAAATCTATCTTCCCTCAACCAAAACTCACACTTACTAAGCTTAGCGTATAGCTTGTTCTCTTTCAGAATCTGAAAGACAATCTGAAGATGCTTGATATGTTGTTCCTCATCTTTTGAATACACCATAATGTCATTAATGAAAAACACAACAAACGAATCTAAATATGGCCTGAACCCCAAGGTGATACGCTCGATCTAATGAACCTCTTGTCAAGTAAATCTTTAATCTACTTCTTTAACTCATCCAACTCTAAGGGTGACATTCGATATAGGGCTTTAGAAATTGGCTCAGTTCCAGGAACCAAATCTATTGAGAACTCAACTTCCCTTTTTTAAGGTAATCTAAACATCTCTTCTGAAAATACCTCAAGAAATTTGCTTACTATTCCAATCTTCTTAATACCCTCATCATACACATTGCTAGTTGCACAAATCACCATGTAAGCACAACACCACTATCTAATTAACTTTTTAGCTTATACAACTGATAAAAATTTAATCTGCTCAGTAAAACTGGTCCTTGTCATCAACATTGGCAAAGACACTAACTTCTTGGCACAGTCTAGTATAGCATTTTAGTTGCTGGCTAGTCCATGCCAACTATTACATTAATCCCTTTCATGGGGATGCAAATCAGATTAATCATAGATATTCGATCTTTAAATAAATTTAAACTTCCTAACATGCTTTACTAGTAATACTCAAGAATCTTGAATGTGTCATGAGTTTAATCAACACAAGTAACTCTTTCAATTTTAATTTTAGCTTATTTACACATTCTTTTGAGATAAAAGAATGTATAGCTCTAGAGTCAAACAATGCCTTAATTCTATTACCACAGACAGAAATTATACCTTTAATCAGGTTTGGAGACACTCTAGCCTCTTCTTGTGTCATAACAAATACTCATCCCAAAATAATCGATCGCTACTCTATTACCTCAATTCCTCTCTCTAGACAATATTTGGTGATATGGCCCGGCATTCCATACTTAAAGCAGGACCAATACTTGCCTACATGAAATCTACTGCATATGCTGCACTAAGGTGACCTTCTAGTGCTAAAGGTAAGAGTTGGCACATTGAAGGCTTACCTTGAGGGTTGTGGAGGTCTAATTTTGACCCTAGTACTCCTTTACCCTAAACCTCTTTGAACAGTCTGGGTCTAAAGGCCTTTAGTAAAGCTTCTCTTCCTAGAAGCTCTAGAACTGCTTGAGCTATAAATGACTTCTTCAAAACATCACCTGATGGACCCAGAGATAAGGCAAACTTCCTATACTATCTCTTTTTATCTCAACCTGCTTCTTTGCCTCTCTTCATAGCCATTCTCAGCTTATGACACATGTCTTCATAAGTAGTAATGTCAAACAGAGTAATTTGTTGCCGGTACTTTAGACGCATCATTTCTAATAATTATTTTGCCTATCCTTTGTGTCATTATGGTGCTGTAGATATATGGAATAGGTTAACAGGTTATTGAACCTCTGGATAAACTCTTCTTCATCTAAGTCCCCTTGTCTAAATGAGTGGAACTCCTCTTCCTTCTCAACACAAAAGGACACCAGGAAGTAATAGTCAAAGAATACCCTCTTGAATTCTTCCTAAGAATATTTCACACCACTTGTTGGCCTAACTGAATCCCACCATCTCTTGGACTACCTCAAATATAGTTTTGAGATGATCAATCTACTGCTCAGCTTCACCTTGTTTCATACTGTCATTAAATGTTAGTAGACTGAATCTTACAAAGGTCTTTCAAGCTTAGTCAATGGACAGATCAGTAGTAACTCCCACAGCTTGCATACTACCTAAAGCTTAGTATAGCTCATGTCTGCTATGAGCTTGCTCTTGCATCGATCTCTCTTGGGCTTCTCTTTCGTTTGCTTGATCTCTACCCCTCAATAACACATCATGATCTCGCACTATTTGTCTAATATCAATCATCATGTCTCTTTACTCTTCCAACAAGCTATCTCTTATATTGGCTTGTTAAGGCACATCTAGTCAAACCTCAAGCACAGGCTCATCCTCTAATGGATACCTTGAAACTCAAGTACTACATGAAGCTCAAGTACCTCTTCTTCTTATTTTCTGCCCTCCTAAGGAGGAAAGTAAAATAAAAGCAAAAGGGAAAGAATGTTGCAACGAGCAACATATAAGTTGCCAAGTTTTAGGATGAATGCAACAAACAATCACAATGACCAGATCTTGAAACTCGAGAAATTGATACCAACTATCTATAATGTCCTCAATGATATTACCATACAATCCTCTAATTAACCTACTAATAAATTCAAAATCAATTATTTTAAAAGTTTGGGATCCCAACTAAAATGTTTCCAAACCATTTCATAAATTACTCAAACTATAAAAACCTTATACAATAGAAGCAATATGCAAAAGTGTATCAAAAAACAAGAAAACATGTGCATTACAATTAAATTAAATCAAAATAAGGGCTATGTGTCGTGGCTCGTGCCATATGCACCATAACATATGGTAGGAGACCTCAGCATCACTCTCTATGCCGTGTGCTATAGTATGTTGCCCTTTGTTGTCGCATGCGTTGTAATGCACATATCAGAATTTGCTATCAAATTTTAGATTCTGACATGAACTTCAAAAGTGTTCCGTTTTCATATCTAATGTTCGATTGGGATGGTTCAAGTGCCCACGCGAAGCTTGTTTCAAAATCAAACCAATGGCACCATTTCATTTAAATCCAATATCCTATTTGAAAATTAGACACCTAAGTGCATTTTGATTGTTTTATATCAAAATTTGCCACTTAAGCATCGCCAATTGAAACCTTATGTCATTAGCCTCTTTTAAGGCCTTGACCATATCCAAAAAGATAATACACACCAGATTAACCAATCATACAAACAATATAACATGCATACATACAATTGGCCTGTAAATTGCACATTATGCATAACTTAGGCATAAATTCACATTTTCATTTAACTCACATCCAAGGCCAATTTTTCACATACACATCGAGTATACCTCATATCCACACATATTCACATTCATTCACTAGTCCACTTTATCATTTCATCATTCTCACATATTCACAAGGCTAGGGAACCAAAACTACTAAACACAATATTCACAACCTTATGCACATGTACTCAATTTCCTATGGCAAATTATACACAAGTTCATAAGTAATAATCTACAAATTTATTACACCAATTCATTCAAAAAGGCTTTAGTGAGAGGTGTCAACTCAACCTATATCTTTCCCCTTTACACCACTCTTACTAAAACTTGAAAAATATAAATAATCATAGGTGAGATTGAAATCTCAATAACCAATATAGTTCATTTAATGTCTATTACCACAGATAACCATGTCAAAGTAACAAAACTAGAGTAATAGCAATTATATATCAAAGTATATAAGAATTTCCTCTTTTCAAACAATTCCGCATAATATTCCACAATAGCATGATCATTTAGCCATCGAACCTCTAATGCTCCCTGACATGAAACCATGGTCTCTATTGAATCAATCACATATTAACCTGAGCTTACTTTCTGTGGTAGAAACACCCGACCAACGGTAATCTATCCCACCTACGAACTATGGTTTCCCTCTTTTCACACACTTGTGATAGAGGCATTGTTGACTCTAAACTGTGCCCTAACAAGCACTAGAGAGTTATCAGACTACCCAAATATCCTATGGTAACAGTCCCAATATATTCTATACCGGATTACCCATGGTACTAGCCTATATAATGCTACACTAGATGTCCTATAGTGCTAGCCAGACCATGTAAATTTTTTACTCATATCTCCACATACACATATTCCCACATATCTTGGGTAAACTCCCACCCCCTATGATCATACTTTTCACACAATTTATCTTAATTTCACACTTAGAAATCATCAAACTTTCCTTTTGAAATTCTAATTGCTTGCTAAAATCATTCACAATGCAAAACCATACACAAAAACTAACAAAACCACAATTTCACATTTATACCATTACTTCTACACAGTTATAATAATTAATAAACATAATAAACTATATGGTTACTTCAACCTTTCTACTTGTAAGAAAGGGTTACCCGTGTACTCAAAACCTTACTTTACTCTTTTTTGTGATTTCAACATGTCACACACGATATTACTATTGAGTAAGAAATCATCTCTTTAAAACTTCTTAATTTAATTTCTGAATAGTTAAAACTAAGAAAAAATAGGGTAAAATTGAATAAGGCAGTACGAGACTTACCCGATAAGTAACAGGTCAAAAATGTCAATCTTGCTCCTAAAACTTAATTCCCTAGAAGATCTCCTTCTCTTCTCCATGCTTGAAGCCCTTTCTCTTGCTTCTCTCTTCTATTTCACGAGCATGATATGTCCTACTTAATCAAGTTTCTGCACCATGCACCATGACGCATACATCCTCCCCCACGGCGCGTGGCACAGTAAGGGTAATTCTCTATATGCTCACATGCTCCACTTCGAGACTTAATTCTTCCATTCATATCTGTTTGTATAATATCCTAAGGAGTCAACATAACATTCCACTACCTAAAATACTAATCTCACATTAAATTACTAAATCATTTCATAATAAGTCATTAACACAAGATTAGAAATTCAGAATGTTACATGGAACAATAATGTTTCCCTCATTAGCTCCAACTCCGTAAGATGAACCAGTAGAGGTAGTAGAGTTAGTGGCTATTTAGTTTACTTGTCCCTCAACTAGTTTGTCACAATTGCTTTTGTAATTAAGGTGAAATCCAATGATATGATAGCAGTTATCATGAGAATTCCCCTTTCAATGATAGTTTGTGCACTCTTCTCCAGTCATGTTTTTTCCTCAACCTTTATTAGAACATCCAGCTTTATTGCATCTTCCTCCTCTGGTAACCATCACTGCAGTGTCTCCTGAGGTATTGGGTAGACTGGTGGTAAGTGTTCATTGTTCCTCATCTTATGATATCAAGACATAAGCCTAATTAACTGTGGGTGGAGGAATCATTAAAAGAATTTGACTCCTAGCCTAATTATATGTAACACTTGTCCCGAGTGTTATCCAAAAATTACACAATTTAAATAAACTAAGTATAGTTAAGGAGTTGATCCTAAAACTAACTTAGGAAATAAATCATTTAAATCAATAAACAAATATACCATCACAAAATAAAAATTTAAAACCTTTAGAAAAATTTATAGGTTCAACCTATAGTGCACGAAAGCAAACTAGGTGAAACAGGAAAAAAAGATGCTGTCATGACAGCATTAAATTGCTGCCATGACAGCCCTCCTGGGCCAACTTTCAGGAGGCACCGTTTTACCATTCAACCTTTAATTAAAGTGATTTCAAATCTCACACATCATTTTTAATGATTACTAGTAGTATACTAAATTTCAAAATGATCTAACGATTAAATTAGAATTTGAATACTCTACAAGATTTGATAAAGTTGCTGTCATGACAGCACTTCTTGACTAAATTTTAGAGTGCACAATTTCATCATTTGACCTCTGATCAAAGCAATTCTAAATCTCACATGTCATTTTTAAAGAGTACTATTAGCATACTAAATTCTAAAAAGATCCAATAAACGGATTGAAATTCATGCATGTTGTAAATTTAGCAACTTTGCTGTCATGACAGCATTAAATAGCTGTCATGATAGCACCTCCAGACTAACTTTTGAAGTACACCATTTCTCTATATGATATTCGATCGATTATAAAAAATTTTACTTGTGATCCAAATTTTAAGAAAATCTAACATTTAGATTGAAATTTAGACATCTAGATGCAAAAGTGCAACTTTTTAGTAAAAACCATTTTCAAAATTATCCAAATCTCATCCTAATGGTCACAAACCTGTGGGAATAATTTGGACATGTCAAATAGGACTAGGAGTACCTAATAGAATATTTAAATAATAAAAAAACTCCTTATATCAAAATTTGATCACCTGGGTACCATTTCCTAAAATGGACCCTAAGCCCCTAAAATTTATAAATCACATAAAAGTAGCCAAAAACCATTCTAAACATCATACACATGCTAAACATTTTTACTTGGATCAGAGATCTCCATGGGGCCCACGCACCCACTCTCTCTATCCAAGGTGTATGTTTGCCTATAGCACACCATTTGCAATGCAACTAATTTATATTTGCTTGTAGAATCACATATATACCAAAATAAACATTTGCTCATAGTGAAAACTTGGTCTACTAAATAAATTCATCAAAACCACACACCATAACTAAGTTTCCTAGCCACAAGTCTACAAGCAGACAAAAATTCATATACAAGCCATACAATCCACACATATTCACACACATATATATAATCACATCCTATTGGCACCTCAATCCTAAATACATTATAATAGATTTGCTCAAAAGAAAAGGATTTTAGTTCTTTACAATCTACAAACAACCCCTAGCTCTACTCCTTTCTTCGTCTACCACTGGTTCTTCACCTGAACCTGAAAATATTGAAAAAAAAAGGGGTGAGACAACCATAGTCTCAGTAACAGAAAAATCTACATTTATTATTACAAAATAAGCCATAGTTGAATAAATGAATAATAGATTTAATATAACATATAATTTAATCATTTAAAATGTATGAATGCATGATATAGGTTGATATGACCTTTCCAAACTGAAAGAATGCCCTCTGGCACTCTTTAGCTCACAAGTAAACCTTATACCCACTTGTACCTCCATAAGCACAAAACATAATCTAAGGCATGATTTAATCTACCTAACCGCCTGTGCTCCTTCCATGTGAATCCTGAGTAGTCAAAACTAACTCTTTCCTAGAGCCCGCCCGACTTACTCTCTATGTGAGGGCTACCTTGGCCTAGGCACTCAACCTCACACTTTATATGTCGGATTCCCTTCCTTGTTGAGAGGTGTCAAACACTCAATCAACTAACCATTTTAGTAAACTAAGCCCACAATACGAAAGGTAACACTGAGTACTAGCATTGTGCTATAGAATATTAGAAATCAACACCTCCCCATTAGTGAACTCTTTCTGAGATCATGCCTTCCACTCTTGTCTACCTTTTTTGAGTATTGACCACTTCAATACTCAAAGGTAGTATAATAAATATCACTCCTCCCTTAAGCGATTCTTTAGCCTATCTAAAGTACCAAACCCAGTTACACTTCTTTAAGTACACCTTTCATTCTCTATAATTACAATGCATGCAAACAACCTTGTTTCTATAAAAACATTATTATTAAACAAATAGAAAGCGTGTTTGCACTATTATTCAAGTAGTATCTTATAAGTCTTTATAAAATACAATTAATTGCATTTAATCATTTAAAACATAAAATGCATGATAACTAATAATATTTATTCAAAAATAGCTAAACAAAGAAATAGGAAATATAAATTCCCCTGTTACCTCAACCCTTTTATACCAAAAGGATTTTCCCCTGTACAAAAATGAAACTTGGCTTGTTCTTTATCCTCCAATTAAGTTCTACCAATAATTCCCTACAATATATAAGTGATCCATATCACTTTTCAATGCAAATAGCATTATTGAAGACTATATCTCAAACCACACAATTTAAGTCAATGAGCCATAATTCATCCTAATAGTCCATATATTAAATCAACCATTCACATAGTATCACTTAACCACAAAAACCATTTATTAGCCACCACTAGGCCAATTTTCAATTCATATAATTTTTAATCAATTAAAAATCTTCACTTAGTATCACCAACTTTCATAATTAGCCCTTATAAAATGAAAACCAAAGCTTAATTTAAATCTTATTGGATTCAAATAGCACAATTATAACTAGATCAATAGGCTTAAAACATTGAAGAGTGAAATCCAATCTCTAAGGGTTAGATTCTTGCCCTAAAACTCTTTTTTTCATCCAATTGCCCACCCAAATTATTAGGATACTTTTTGCTAATGGTGAAATTGACTTTGGGTGCCCAATTGTGTAGAATTTCAGAAAGAAGTGTGAATAGGGTTGTTGGAATAGGGGTAACCCTTTCTAGTAAACAGAAGAGTTGAGGTAACCATATAGTTTATTATGTTTATTAACTATTATAACTATGTAGAAGTAATTATATAACTATGATTTAGTTTGTTTTATGCATGAATTTGGTATTGAAACAAGTTTAGCATGAAATGGATTTATGAAAGGAAAGTTTGAGAATTTTAGTTTTGAATGAATGAATATGTGTGTGTGTGTGTGTGTGTTATGAAAGTATATGGTATGGAAATGTGAAAGAAAGTAGTGAAAATTATAAAAGAGCATGATCATAGGAGGTGGGAGTTCACCAGGATATGTGGGGATGTATTTGTATGAAGAAGTCGGTGAAAAATCCATATGGTCGGGCTGCCACCATGGGATATCCGGTACAACATATTATAGGCTGGTACTATGGGTAATCCAGTACAACATAATATAGGACTGTTACCATGGGACATCTAGGCAGTTTGGCAACTCTCTAGTACCCGTTAAGGTATGGTTATGAGTCAACAACACCTCTATAACAAGTGTGTGAAGAGGGAAACCATAATTCATAGGTGGGTTAAATTACCTTTGGTCGGGTGTTTCTACCACTAAAAGTGTGCTTAGGTCAATGAGTGTGATTGATCTAGTAGAACCTATAGTTTTATATTAGGGAGCATTAGAGGATTAGTGGTTAGATGATCATGCTAGGGTGTATTTATGTGAAAATACAATGAAAAGATGAAATTCCTTCATATTTGGATATATTTGATATTACCCTAGTTTTGTTACTTTGGCATGGTTATTTATGATAATAGACATTTAACAAACTATATTGGTTACTGGGATTTTTATCTTACCCATGGTTACTTGTCTTTTTTAGGTTCTAGCATTAGTGTTTCAAAGGGGAAAGATATTGGCTAAGGAGATATATCTCATTAAAACCTTTGTAAGAATTTGGTGTAATGAATTTGTAGATGATTAGTTATAAACTTATGTATAAGTTGCCATAAGATTCAATGCATGTGCATAAAGTTGTGGTTGTAGTATGTTTTATTAGTTTTGGGTCCCTAACCCTATGTATATGTGTGAATGTGACGAAACAATAATGTGGCCTAGTAGATGGAGAATATTGGGTAAAGATATGATAAATGTGTGAAGTGTATGTTATATTTAGCCTTGTATGAGATTGAGAATGAAAGATGAGAATTTTCCCAAGCTATGTGTTATGGGCGATTTACTGGCCAAGTGTGTGTATACATGTTATATTGTCTATGTGTTTGGTCAATCAAGTGTATATTGTCCATTTGGACATATCAAGTTTCTAAAAGAAGCTAATGACATACAGTTTCAAATTAAGATGCTTGAGTTGTAACTTTTGACTTAAAACAGTCAAAATGCACTTAGGTGTCCAACTTTTGAATGGAATATCAGATTGAAATGAAACTAGTATTATTAGTTAGATTTTGAATGAGTTTCATGTAGGCACTTGAACCACCTCAATTGGACCTCAAATGAGGAAACAGTGCACAACTAAAGTTCACACCATAATTTACAAAATGACAGCTAATTCAAGTGTGTGTGCTACAGCACATGTATCCACATGCCGCAGCCCACAGCATAAAGAGTCACACTATGGTCTCTGTGCCATATGTAGCAATACATGTGGTACGAGCTGTGGTGCACGGTCTCAAATTTTACTTGAAAATGTTGAAATGCACATGTTTTCTTAAGGATTTAGAGATGCTTCCGCTATGTATTATTTTACAACTCAGATTTATTATTATATGATTCTAAAAATATTCTTTTAGGATCTTAAAGTTTTAAAACTAAATGATTTTAGATTAATTAGTGATATAAGTGGTGGAGTGCATGTATGGTAATATTAGTGAGGGTATTACAAATAGTTGGTATCAATGTCTTGAGTTTCGAGATCTGGTCATTGTCCTTGTTTGTTGCATTCATTTTAGACCTTAGAAACTTATATATTGTTCATACACATATTCTTTCCCTTTTGCTTACCTCTCATTTATTTTCATCCTTAGGAGGGGAGAAATTGAGAAGAACAGGTACTTTAGGTTCACGTAGTACTCAAGTGTCAAGCGGTCCAATTGAGAATAGGCCTATGCCAGAGGTTTAACCGAATGTGCCTCAACAAGCCATTAGAAGAGATGGCTTGTTAGAAGAGCTGAGAGATATGATGATCGATATTTGACAAACAGTGCTAGATCACAATGTCCTACTGAGGAGTAGAGATCAAGTTGATGAAAGAGAGGGCTAAGAAAGACTGATACCAAAAAAAGCTCATAGTAAACCTGAGCCGCCTCAAATTTCTAGTAGGAAAACTATGGGAATTAATGCTAATCTATCTACCAACCAAGCTTGGAAGACCTATATGAGGCTCAGTCCACTTACATTTGATGGCAGTATGAAAGAGGGTGAAGCCGAGCAGTGGATTGAACGCCTCGAGACAATATCCAAGGTGGTGACCTATATGTCAAAACAAAAGGTGACTTTAGCTATGGTTCAGCAGGTTGGAGTAGTTAAAAGATGGTGGGACTCAGTTAAACCATCTAGTAGTGTAAGGTACTCTTGGGAAGAATTTAAGAGGGTATTCTTTGATGACTATTTCCTAGCATCCTTTCATACCAGAAAGAGAAAGAGTTCTACTCATTCAAGCAAAGGGACTTAGATGAAGAGGAATTTATTAAGAGATTCAATGACTTGTCAGCGTATTCCATATATCTGGAGCACCACAAAATAAAATTTCATAATTAAAACTTTACATTAAGAGAAAAGTTAATCTTTAGCTTCTCTACTTCTAGTCAATCATAAACTCCTCAATGTTCAGTAGGTGGTTCAATGTCAGCTATACTATCTGAGACCAAAATTATTTCTAGTGAATAACATCTTAATAATAAAGTCAAAAAAGAGATATATGAGTATTTTCAAATGATTATAAAAAAAAATTAAATTAGAGAATTTAAATATCCTAACAACTTTACAAATGCTGAACCATTAAATTTTTAAATAAATAAACAATTTATCACCTGGCTTTAAGAAATCAAGTAAATTAATTAATTAAATAGAAATAGAAACATTTACTAATTAAAAAAAACACAGTTTATTTTTCACAAATCTAATAAAATTAATTTGTTTATGAGGACTTTACAAAATATATAATAGATATAGACACATAATCATGGGGTAATTAACCAAACGTGGTTATAGCCATGAAATAGACGTGGACACACAGCTTACGAGGGTAATTAACCAGATATGGCTGAAACCATGAAACAGACATAGGTACAAGACTCATGAATAACAGATGTAAGAACAAAGTTCACCAAAATTAAACTAGCTAGTCATTGACTATGGCACGCCAAGGGCTAACAGGACTGCTGTTAGCAACTAGTATTCTATATAAAGTCCCTTTGAAACTCAATTTTTCAAACATGGAAGAAAATATTCACCATTAGAATAAAATTTTCATTTTTAAAGTCAAACTCACATGAGTCATTTTCCTTAGCAATTTAATAATTTTTAGAATGAAATTCCATAATTAGAATCCAAACTTGTATTTATTGATTAACTAAAATTGTCAAATTAGGTAAAATAATTTCATGAAATAAAGTAATTTAATTAATAAAATATTTAACAATCACATTGCTGTTATTATCCTGACTTGTATAAAGATATAATATTTTAGTAAAGGAAATTTTATAAATAAAATTAGTCGGGATGTTATTCACTTACTTGAAATTCCCAAAATGCAAAATTCCCCTTTAGTTCCTATCAAAATCTTTTTCTTCCACACCCCCTATAAGAATATAAAATAATGCAATTTAATTAAATTCCTATAAATTTATAAAGATTTCTTTCTACTTCTAACTCAATCCCAAAATTAAATCATAAGGCAATAGTATACTTTATGAATTAATAACCATAAAATTCTCAAGAATTCACTTAATCTCTCAATAACATAAATAAATTTCTTTTGCAATATTTGATTCAAAATTACAAATGAGCAACACCCAAAGCCAACTCATATTTCTTGTGAGATCCAACAGAGTTATAGAAAAATTCTCATTCAAGTATCTCATTTTGTAATTTTTCAAGCTAAATTCATAAGATAATACCATCCCAACCAATTATGTCTTCCAAAGAATTTAATGAGACTTTAATAATTGCAATTTCAAGCAAAACTCTCCTAAGGCATTTTATCAAACACCATATGAGCATTACCTCCTAAACAAATGCCAAACTCTTCCTTTTTAATTTCACTTCTAAAGATTTCAAAATGTTAATATTATAGCCAATAACCAAATCAAACTCAATTAAAACTCAAATCTACATCATCATTTTTAAATTTAACTCAAGGCTTCCTTTCATATTCGAACAACATACAGCCACGAATAAAAAAAACACAAAGAAAAATTTGTAATTTTAACTCTATAACATCACACACTTACAGATTTATCAAGATAAAAAAAGAAGAGGTCAAAGTTGCTCACTTTAGCTGAACTAACATAGCACAATAGGGAGAAGAAATGAAACCATAATTGAACAGGGAAAGAAGATAACAAGATTAAATCAGCCTCCTCCCTATGAATTAGTCTTCCAACAATATTAGATCAACTCTTCACTTGTTCAATACTCACGAATAGGAAGAATGAAGAAGAAAGAAGAAGGTTCAAAAGCACAAACAGTGAAAAAAATGCAGAGATCGATGGCTGAATAAAAAACCATAGATTCGTGAGTTGAGCTACTAGCAGTAGATGACCACAGCACACGTTTGCAATGCCGGCGACCTAATTCTCACATCTAACAGTAGTGCACACGTGAACAATGAGGATTGAGAAAAAACAAAGGAGATAAACAGAGATAGGAAGTATGACAGAGACTTTGGGTGTGCACAGCGGCAATGAGCCTCCACCTTCACCAACAACCACTAGAAATAGAAGGGAAGAGATGAAGTGTAATAAAGGATAAAGTATTGGCAAAAAATTAGAGCTTTCTCCCTCACACTCGATTCGAGAAAAATTTAAGGAAAGGAAGATATATATTCAGATTTAAAGAAGGGCATAACGGTAATTTTAGTAAGTGATGAAGTAAAAAATAAAATCTTCACATTTGACTTCCTTAAGGTTCAAACCTTAGACCTCCTAATTAAATGGTTACACTATCTCCACTAGGCAAGCTCTTGTTTCTTGCTGTATTTACTCTAAAATTAATAAAATACATTTAAAATACAATATTATAATTATACTTAAAATTCTTGGGTTATTACAATTACAGATCAAGGTTCTCATTCACTTTGAGCATTTGATAAAGCTTTTAAGAATGTTTGGGGTATTGTCACAAATTAATGATTGATATGAAAGGATAATTTGAATTTTAGGCAATATGTTAAGATCTTGTATTTTGTCCTTAGTAGATGTTGGGGAACTACTTGGCTTTAGTGGAAAGCGTGTATAACAATAGCTATGCATTTCTAATATGGAGGGTTGAAAAATAGGAAAGTGAAGATTTCAAATTGAATGGCTTGATGTTACTCAAGATGCCATTAAAAAAAGGTAAAGGTATTTAGAGAGAGGCTGTTAACAGCTCAATGTTGAAATCTTATGTTGATAATTGATGTCGTTGTAGAGAGTTAGAATTTATGGTGAGAGACAAAGTTTTCTTAAAAGTAACACCATAAAGGGCATTATGAGATTTGGGAAGAAAGGAAAACTTAGTTTGAGATATATTAGCCCATTTGAAATACTGGACAAATTGGGTACCATTGCTTACTATCTTGCCTTTCCTCTAGAATTGGATGGCATTGATTCTGTATGTCATGTATCAATGCTGCAAAGGTATTTCTGTGATCCTTCTCATGATGTTGAAACTCAAGAAATTTAAGTAAATAAAGACTTATCATATGAAGAAGTTTTAGTAGCCATTTTTATAAGCAAATAAGGAAGCTAAGATCAAAGGAAGATTACCTTTGTGAAGTTGTTATGGTGTAACCATTTGATTGAAGAAGCTAATTGGGAAGTTGAGAGCAAGATACGGGAGAAACATTCACATTTATTTGAAAATTGAGGTAAGCATTCTTTCAAATTCAAAGGACCAAATTTCTTAAGGGGAAAGAATGTAATGACTTTAAATTTTAAATTAAATAAAAATTGTTCTCTCAATTAATATATTATTTAAATTAGCTTTATAGCAAGTGGAGAGTGGAAGTTTAGTAAAATTTATGTTAGTAACTTTCTTGAAGATCTAGAGTTTGAATTTTATTATGCAAAAGTTTGGATTTATTTTATTTTATTTTAAATTATAAAAAATTTTGTCCTTTCTTGTAATTTTTCCTTGTGTCCTTTTTGGTAATTTTATTCAAATAGTTATTAGGATTATAATTTTGGGAAAATCAATCTAAGATCCTATGGAAGCACTTAAAATATGCTGAGGTCCTATGAATTCAAGAAATAGCTGCCAGGTCTCTAGGGACCTAAGGGTGAATAAGTCTGAAAATAAAATTACCCATTTGCCCTCTATTTGAAATACACAAAAATTAGTCCGCTTCCCACTAACCCAAGAAACTAAAAACAGCTCTGTCTTTCTCATTCTGCCATGCTCCAGAGCTCACTACCGACCACTATTCTCGCAGTCGCATTCCGTCAGACAAGACCGTCGCACGTCAGAGAGTCAAAAACTTGAAGGAATAAATAATGAAAGTAGCTTGCTCCTACTTCAGTGACTCAAATTTTCCCTAATCACCATTATCAAACTATCTCTACCATCCTCTCTCACCGTCTCGCAACCATAAGTTCAACTGGCATTAATTCTCTGTTTTCTTCTCTCGTTATTCCTTTCTTTGTTCTTTTGTTTTTTTAGTCATATCTTGATTGTCACTGTAATATTTTGCACATCTCTATTTTCGCACATCACTGTAGTTCTCCGTCTCTATTTTTTTGCTTGTATCTCGGTTTTCTTCTCACCTAATTTTTCACATGTGTGAAGTAATCATCAAATGTAGAATTAAAGAGCTACCCACTGACTCTCTCATACCCATAGATTGTGATTTTTTGCTAGTGCTTGACCTTGGTTTAGATGAAATTAGGTGATATGGTCCTCTCATATGATATTGTCAATTTTTTTAATCCAATCAAGTTGATCAATTGTGTGGGGATTATATGAGAATTAGTTAAAAGCAATGAAAAGAAATTGTGGGAATTTATAGATTGTCAAATAATTATCGACACTAGAATTAAATAGCTACCCACTGACTCTGCCGTATGATGTATGGGTACCAAATACTGATAGAGCATTACACAATTAGCTCTACATGAAGAGGTTGTAGTTAATCAATGTTGTCTCTAGTGTTGTTTAGATTGACCTTTTTTGAAAAAGGAGTAATACATGATAGACATAGAAACAGGGTAAGAAATAAGCTGATTATGATGCTAAAATCCCACATGAAAGGGATCATTTGAAAAGAATAAGAGTATAGTAATCATTAAATTTCAACAGATATAGTAATAAGAGTATAGGGTTCTTCAAACGTGTAGTTATTTCAACTTTCAATTACTCATGTTGCATTTTATATTTTTATTCTAGTATGTTTAACTCTCAATTTTGCTTAAAAATATGTAATTTTAAATATGTATAAATTTCTCCATTGACGACAACTGCTTTCTTTGTTGACAACAACCATATGCTGTATTGACAAAAATCATTTATTAAATGAATGACAACTAATTACTCCAATGACTATAGCCATAAACTCCATTGACAATAACAGTATGCTCCATTGACTAGTGAACCATCATGACTATTTGAACCATTTGCCTCTGTGACTTGTGTTTTTTTTCTTATTAATAAATAATGTTAGTGCAGAAATCTCTAAGTTGGAAATTAGAAATGACTAGTATGCAGAAATCTCTTTTCAACATATCTAATTGAACTTTTCTATTTGCTTTCTAGATAAACGAAGATGGAAGATAAAGCAAAGACAACAGTGAAAAGATATACCGTACCATTTCATACACGCTACTCTCCTAGCCAATTTGGTGAAGTAGCAAAGTATGCTATGAAAAATGAGAAATTACAAACAAGGGATGAGAAGCTAGGATTCCATAGACTTGATGTGTCTTGTAAAAGAATTCAAAGAGATATTTGTGGAGAGTTGATATGTGCCTTTAACCCCCCAACTCGTGAAATATGCATAAGGGGCAAATCCAAGCAAATGAAGGCTAAGGATGTGAATAACTTTATAGGGTTATGTAGTGAGGGTAAGCAAATTACTAGGGATTTCAATGTGAATGATAAGGCTTTCAAGAATTTGAGAAATACTTACTATAAAATGCCTTATAAGGAAATAACTGAAATGATTATATCTAGAAAGGAGGTAGCTAAATTTGAGTTACTTTTTGTAATGTATGCATTGGGAACCTTGCTATTGCCGACTGCAAGTCTTAAGGTTAGCAACCGTATATTGAAGGTCGTTTATGAGACACAAAAGAAACCAAGCACATATGATTGGGCTATGTTCATTTTTAATGAACTTTGTAAAGAGGTAGAAGACTACAAGAAACAAATGAGCAAAAGGAAGGGAAGGGCGAGGAAGAACATTAGGGATGTATCTACTTTCTAATGGTAAGTGTGAGTTTAATTTACATTAATTCAAAGTGATAGCCTTTTAAAGTTTTCCATGTAAAATTTTTATGTTTATACTGATTTGTCAAGGTTTTAGGTATGGGGCTTCTAAAATTTTCTAGTTGGCTAAGGTTATCCAAAAGCTGTAGATGCTCTAAATATTGGGATGATGATAAAGTGAATGCAAAAGTAAAGTTGGAGAAAAAGAGCAACTGAGGCATCTTGTATGAGCCAACTACTGTAGATGGTAGTTCATCTACCAAGGTGTATCAAGAATCAACATTTGTTCACCTGGTATGTATAAAATGAAGTATAATGGATAGATACATATGCTCTTGTTTATGCACTGGGTCAGAAATTGTCTTGTAAGAAGTAAGGAGGCTGCATGGAAAAGTGTTGTCATTTGTATTTGACATTGGAGAGGAGCTAATGAGCTTGCAATCAATACTGCTTGGACCAGGGTCAAGAGAGGAAGAAGGTGAAAAATCACAAGAGGAAGAAGATGATGATGAAGGGATAGATTATGAGGGAAAGAATAAAGATGAAAAAATAGAAGTGGAAGGAGATAAAGACCCTGTTGATGAGGGGACAACTTCTGAGGAAAAAAATGAAGATGACAAATTTGAAGAGGAAGAATATAACAAAGAAGGAGCTGAACGAAAATGTTCTGAGGGGGGAAATGGAGATGAACAATCAAAAGAGGAAGAGAATGAAGAAGAAAAATTAAAAGGGGAAGAAGATAAAGAAAAAGATGATGAACGGCAAGGTTCTCCTAAAGAAAAGTGCGACAATGACAATTCAAAAGAGGAAGAGGACAAGGAGGAATGTGTAGGAGGGAAAGATTTTGACAAGGATGAGGAAAGATGAGGAAAAGAACAATCAAGTAAACATCCTAGAAGATAAAAAAGAGATAAAAGACCTGCTGTGAAATCTCCATGGGTTAAAACTATTGTTAGAAAGAAGAGAAAAATGGATGAGAAGGAGAGATTATTTCAAATATGTACAACACCATGTGTGGAAGATGAGGGAGACAAGTAAGTCCCTATATTGTGCCTAAAAACTGACTGGCTAAAATATTAGTGACAATCTATTTATTTTTTCCTTCTTCTTTAACAAGATCATTGTAGACTTGTATGGCTACTACTTGACTCGTGCAGAGCTACAATGTTTTGGTGGAAAGAGATGAATTAGTGACAGGGTGATGTCAATGGTTGCCTAAACTTTGGTGGGTGACTAAAAGGAAAATGAAGGAAAGTTCGGAGATATATTTTTGGTTCTGAGTTCATGCTAAAAGTGATCAGAAACCCTTTAAAATGGATGGTAGATGACAACAAGGGAGAAATCTTTCTTGAGTTAGTTGGATATAACATTGCTGATTGTGATTTCATTTTTAGCCTAACTCTTTTCCATAGCCATTGGTTTTGCTATGTCATCGAGACCAAGAGCAAGAACTTCTATGTGTTAGATTCATTGCTCAGTAATAGGGAGTATTTCTAAAGACAGCAGGAAGAGGAAGAAGAAGAGAATGTTGAGAAGAAGGGCAAGGGAAAGGAGGAGAAGGAGAAGAAGAAAGAACAATTGGATCCCAAAGAAATGATGGCAAGAGGATGCGTATGTCTATGCTTGTCACTCAACATCACTAACATCTATATTTGTCATTGTCTTGTTGCCTAGTTGTAAATCAACATTGCTAACATTGCAAGTCTTGAGTTTGTAGAGGAATTGCTTTCACTCTCTACTTCATGCAGTCAAGCCACAATTATTTGAGAATGACGTTAAAACGAACATTATATGGGCTAAAGTTCATGTGCAAACTGATACATGAGTTTCTTTTATGTTTATATATCATTAAGCTTATATTTACATGTGGAAAATGAATTTTACATTATGTTTTTTATTTTGTTTTTAGCCATACTTGTGGGGTGCAAGTTATGACATGGTTACAATCATGGGACAATACTGCGGACAAGAATAGATATACGATGCCCAAATACTCCCATGTATGCATTCTTCACTCTACATTTTCACTCTTTCATGTACTACATATTTGTTATTGTCCCTTCTAAGACTTACTTGTGGTACAAGATGACCTCTATTAGAAGAAGGTGGAACTCTTGTGGTGGCTACTAAGTCATCGTAACAACGTGAAGGAGCCTGAAGCCATATCCTTGTTAGAAGGATCCCAAACAATGAGGAAGAGGAAATAGAGGATTTTTGATAGAACTTTAGGATCTAATTTTATTGATAATCATATCCTTTTGTACAGTTAGTCCATTTTGTGTAGTTAACTTAGATAATGTTGTTTATGAATGTAAATATGGCAAATAGTTTGTTTTATTAATTGAATGTCAACAAGTGGTTATCACTTTATTGACAAGTATCGATAAGTATATTGATAAGGTAATAATTCACCATTGACAAGTGCTAAGGCACTAGGTGTTGTCATTCCCTTCGAAAATTAGCCAGTTAAAAGAACCCATTGACTACTTAGCGTTGACAATTGACAAATAGTAATAACTATATTGACAAGGTAGTAATTCTCCATTGACAAGTGCTGAGGTACTAGGTGCTGTCATTCCCTTCAAAAATCAACAAGGTGTAAGAAGTTGTTGACTACTTAGCGTTGACGATTGACAAGTAGCAATAACTATATTGACAAGGTAGTATTTTGCCATTGACAAGTGCTGAGATAGTAAGTGCTATTATTCCCTTTAAAAATCAACCAAGTACAAGAACTTGTTGACTACTTGGCGTTGGCGATTGATAAGTGGTTATAATTATATTGATAAGCTACTTATTCTCCATTAACAAGTTCTCACGTACTTGGTGCTGTTATTCCCTTGAACAATCAACCAGGTGCAAGAACCTATCGACTACTTACCATTAGCTATTAACAAGTGGCTATAACTATATTGACAAGGTAGTAATTCTCCATTGACAAGTGCTGACAAACTTAGTGCTGTTATTCCCTTCAAAAATCAACCAGGTGCAAGAACCTGTTGGCTACTTGGCATTGGCGATTGATAAGTGATTATAATTATATTGACAAGCTACTTATTCTCTATTGACAAGTTTTGACACACTTGGTGTTGCTGTTCCCTTGAACAATCAACCAGGTGCAAGAACTTGTAGACTACTTATCATTGGCTATTGACAAGTGGCTATAACTATTTCTCTATTGACAAGTGCTGACACACTTAGTACTGTTATTCCCTTCAAAAATCAACCAGGTGCAATAACTTGACTACTTAGCATTGGCAATTGACAAGTGATTATAATTATTTTGACAAGCTACTTATTCTCCATTGACAAGTTCTAACGCACTTGGTGTTGTTATTCCCTTCAAAAATCAACTAGGTATAAGAACCTGTTGAGTACTTGCCATTAGTCATGGAGTATAAGGTATCACTTCATTTACAAGTTATGCATTCATTATTGACAAGTGCTAATACATTAGGTGCAATAAATAAAAAAGTAAACAAAAAACAAATTCTAGATACATAAACAAAAAAATATACTTGTTCGTAATATTTTCTAGCATGGATTAGGATTCTTGCAAGTCTTGGAGGTATGAGCAATCTCATGGCATCTTTCACAATGATAAACCTTTTTGTTTTGGAATTGAGATTCCCTTCTTTTACTCTTTAGCCTACCCGGAGGCCTTATAGTCATTGGTGGCTCCAAGAAGGTTTGGGTTAATAAATTTGTTACCGTCAATGCTTCTAGACGTGGACAGTCATATGTGGCTACCGGCTTCATGCTGCTGGCATATATCTTTTGTTGAGTAGTAAACTTGTAACATTCATCACAAAATTGTACACATTGCCGTCAACTAGCTTAATTGTTACACAAGCATGTGCACAAGGTATTCCACTCTTTTACCATGCTAAACAAGAGCATGTATGTGCTGCAAGATCAACATTCAAATGTATTAGTCCACTAAGTAATATAGTTTACACAAAGATCAAATTTTCTCCATAAATTTGTGCATGTAAATTTTTAGCTCTCACAACTTGCTCCATAACTTTTGCCTCAACATTAGGCCCGACATTGTGTTTCTAATTTTCCATAGCCTCTTTGCTAGTTCTTTGCCAATTTCTCTCTATGCTCATATATCAAGACATTAATATTGTGTTTTCTCTCTTTCACAATCCAAGCATTAAAGGATTCTGCAAGATTAGTTCTGATGTTATCCCATCGTTTATATCCAAACTTGCATTGAGCCCATCGATCTACATCCCCTTGGGTTTCAACCCATTATGCCAACTATGGCCAAAACATTCTTAGATTCCCCATTGCAATATTAAATTTAGCCTTATGCCTTGCATAGGCAATTACATCAAGCAATTTTAACACATCATATTTCATGTTGCTTGAGGTATGCCTCTTACCTCTATTGATTTTTATAAATGTTATGCTAAAATTTTCCTGCACATGATGGTAGCAAAATGCATGTCTCTCACCACCACCAAATATAGCTTACATGGCACCAATAATCGCATTATTCCAATCAAAAATAATTGTTAACTCCCCTAATCTTGTTATGTCTTTGACATTTTGAAGAAACCAAGACCAATCTTCTAATGTTTCCCCACTAACAATGGCATATGCTACTAGAAATAAGTCATTGTTAGTGTCATATGTACATGCTAATAGCATTATTCCCTTGTATGGACTACTTAAATGACATCTATCTACATAAAGTATGGCTTGGCAACCTCCTAAAAAACTGGATATAGAATATCCATAAGCAATGAATAACCTCTCAAATCTATTATTTGAGGCATTCCATTTCGCAACTGTTATCAGATCAGTTTCCATTAATCGATCACAAATCTAAGGGATTATGCTATAAGAATCTTCTGTATGACCATGTATTTCCCGCAATGCTTTTTCTCTTCCCCTATAGGCTTGACTGTAGCTTAATCGCACACCATACTCTCTATACAAGTCTCTTGCAAGTTCATTGGCACCTTTGTCTATCTTAGACCTTAGAGCATCAACCATGATTGATGATATTAATTTTGACCTTGCTGAAGTTGTCTTTCGCATTATGGGTGTGACCATTGTTGAATTTTGTAACCCTTAAAATCTCATTATCTTTCCCTATTGAATATGCTGTAATGTTCCATTCACAGCCCTCTACCTTGCAATAAGCAATGAACTTGTCTTTGTTATTCTTCTTAAACTTGTATGAAAACTTGGGGGAGATGCTATACTTGTATAATTCTTGTCTAAAGGCATCAATATTAGGAAAAAATTTCCCTTTACCTACTACAAAATCCTTTCATTTCATAGAATTCATTTCAGGTATTGGTGTAGGTACCATTTGTACAGCGTATGCCAATTCTGAGTCTTTAATCTCAGGATAGATACTTAGTGGAGACAAAGAGCATCCATATGAAACTCTCAATAAATTATCAATCCTGTATTCAATGACAACATTAGAATTGTACTTTTCAACATTATTTACATTAACAAAAAAATTTACATAACTTACACATGTTGGTTCTCTAATGGGCAATCCGTTGATGCTTCTATGGTGTCATTCCCATTTGCAACTACATACACATGTCTACTTTGTTTGTTATGCTTAATCAGATGTTCTACTCCATCATCATCAACTAGATCTACAAGTGTGCTTGTATCAACATTGATTGTGAATTTTAACTGGATTATATTGCTTTCGTTCCCTATAATTGATGATATCATTCTTGTCAACTCTTCATATATTGTCCCTTCCTTTATTGTTCTTGTTCTAACACTCCCCCCAACATATTGCATACTTCCTTGGCCATCATTTTGAAAATGCTCCCCTATATGGAAAAAACATAATATATTTTCTCTAGAAGAACTTGCCATCTTACAGGTCAACCTGCACCACACACAGTATATTGACAACTAGACAAGGTGTATTGACAACATAATTATCCACTATTGACAAGACGCAGTGTTATTTAATAATAGAGACTTTTCAACAAAACAAGCTTACCTCAGATGCTTGAGAATGATATATAAAATGTCCTATATGAAAAAACATAACATAATACATGTTTTCCAGTAGTACTTGCATTCTTACTAGTTAGCCTGCACAGTACAATGTATTGACAACTATTCATCCCATATTGACAACACAACAAAACACTATTGACAACATATAGAGTTATTCATATCAAATATTTGTCAACGTATCAGTATTGCACCAGATTATTCCATATATTAGCTATGCAAACTGAATGATCATAGGTTTACCCAGAAAGCATTATCCTACCCTTAAATAATAATGAAATCATTAACGCACAAGAAATCATTTACCTAGCTAATAATGGATATGCTACTATTAATCGGTAATTTACATAATCGTTTATGACCAACAATTGTTTACCTAGAAAAATTATTTTCTACCAATGAAATGCTGCTGTTATAGAAGAAACACTCCTAACTCACGTAGATGAAGATAGGGGCTATAATCATGGATATGAGGAAGTGAAAATGATCCTACCGTGATCAACAATCATGGATATGCAGCAACCTTTAGTATTACTGATCATGGGTTTCATGAGACATGCATGTGCAAGTAAAATCTCCTTTTCAATGCTAGAGGGCAAATGGGTAATTTTATTTTCAGACTTATTCACCCTGAGGTCCCTAGGGACATAGTAGCTATTTCTTGAATTCATGGGACCTTAGACTGATTTTCCCTATAATTTTTTATCCTTCTCTGCCATTCGAACTCCAGAAGCAGCAAGAGTGTGAGCGTGCGTCTGATTTTTTTCTCTTCCTTTTCTCTTCTTCATTGAGTTGCTCCTCTGGTCTTCACCATCGACTATTTCTTCCTCGCTATCATCTGTGTCTTATCATCGGTGACAGTGCGATACTTGCCATCCTTGTTCATTGCCATCCCTGTTCATTTTTCTTCCTTCTCCATTCACGATAATGCTGCTGCTAGTGTAAGGGATTTGATGCAGGCAAATCGTTCACTGGGATTAAGGTGTTGCTTGTGAGTATTTTTGCTGCTTGGTCTAGCTTTGTTGGCTCTCTTCTTCTTCCTTCTCCATGCGTTGCATTAAATCATTCCTCCCTTATTTTGCCGTAGCTCTGTGCCTTCTTCCTACTCGAGTGTCGTGACTATCCAAGGTGAGGAACATTGAGTTCATCTTCTTCTTGTTAGCTTTGCGTGTGAGTGTGTTGTAACATTATGGAAGTTGAAATTCTTCTCTTGAACTTTACTGCTACTTGTGGCTGTTAAAAAAAACAGTGGGAGAGAATTAAGCTGAAACATTTAGTAGTAAGAATAAGAGAATGAGGATTTAGGTTTGAGTTCTAATATTGAGATTATGAGAATTTTTGGGATATGGGATTGGAGAGGAAGAACTTGGATATTAGTTTTAGATTGAATGCTTGCAAAATGTTCGATAAAATATCTAATAGGAGAGTTTTGATTTATTTTTTAATGTTTAATCTTGTTAATCTCACAAGAAGTATGATTGGGCTTAGGCATTATTAATTTGTTAATCCAAAATGAGTTTTGTGGAGGAATTTATCTAAGGTGTTAATGAGATTTTATTTGAGTTTTAGATTATTAAGAGTTATATGGCTTATAATTCGTAAGATATATTATCATTTTAGAAGTTATATTTGGATACTTGGAATTTGTTGGACAAGAGAATTGAAGGTTATAAATTTTTATTGAATGGTTTAGAATGTCATAAAATAGGTGTTTAACAAAAATCCTAAGGAGAGATTATATTCTAATTGACTAGCTAACTATAGCTGAATGTTATGAAGGAACCTCTATGTGTGATTTGTGTTCTTAAAACTTCAAAGTTATTATTGTTAGTTTTGGTTGTGTGGTTTCTCTTGGAAAGGGATATTTTTGGTTCAAATATAAAGTCCATTAAGATACTATTATACATCATAAGGTGTTTGGAAGAAGGGAAGCTCAACTGGAGTTGTAAGAAGTGAGTCTTAAGCCTTGAGGGTACTACAGGTATAAAAATAGCGTCCCAATGATTTGTTAGCAAATTCATTTTTTTAATACTAATTGAAGCTTATTCACAGGCCATCTTCTCTATTTATATAATTTTTGGAATCCCTCAAGATAAATGATAGAGTATTTTTATTTATTCTTCTTCAATGATTTATGATTTTCATTTTTATTACTGGCTATTGTACTTATTAGAAATGACTTTGTTATAATATATTTAATAGAAAGAGTTGAAACTATAATTTGTTTAAATGAACATTTGAAAGTGACTGTTATATTTGATAATGTTTGATTTATGTATAAGAGATGATTAACTATTATGATTCATGCATAGGATTTATATATAGATGCATTTATTTATGTTGAGTTTGATGAATAATTTTGAAAAGGGATAACATATTGATTTTAGACCCATGCATGCTTGATTTGAAAAGTGAGACTAAGTTAGAATGTTGGTTGCTAATGACAGACTCATTACCCTTAGCGTACTGTAATACATCTAGCTACCAGGGTGTTTAAAATGTACTAGCTCCGTGCGATGGTCAGAGCATATGGAATAGAGGGATGATTATTCATGAGTATAGTACTTATGCTTGTTTTCGTGGGCTTTATGCCTACATTTGATTTCATGGGCTTTGTGCTCATGCTTATTTTTGTAGCTTTGAGCTACGTTTATTGGTTATTTACCTTCATGGACTGTGTGTTCATACTTGTTAATTGTTCTAATTGAGTCTTACTAAAGAATGAATTTTGAAACTTAAGTTTTCTTGAAATTTGATCTTTTAAAGAAAACTATTATTTTAACCACATTTGGATTTTAAATTAAGTTGAATAATTCTCAAAGTGTTTAAACATATGTTGATGTTTAAAATGGAACTTGAATTTCTAATAAATTGTAATTGAATTCATGCATTCATGGTTTTTACATTTACATAACTGTCAATATATATATGAGGTTTGTGCTAATACTATTTTCAGTTAATTATTTCATTAAATTTATAAAAGACTCATTGATGTACTTTTAATTATTTTTATCAACTGTAATTGGGAAGTTATTCACTAAAAAATTATTTTGGCCTTAGATATAAATGAAGCTAAACCTCCTAGCAATGATTAAGAGGTTTATTCTTATGGGAAGTGGAAGAACTATGGATTAAGTTTTCTTTCAATGTAAAATTTGAATTTATGAAATTGTATTTTATAAATTTAATTCTAGGTGCTCCATATAAACTATAGTTAGGATCTTTATTTTGTTAAATACTCTATCTGTTGGCTGGGAGGAGCTGAACTTTTGATTATTATGATTTTCTTTTTTCTGAAACCTTGTGCTGTAAAATTTTCGGGAGGTCTTAGTTATAAGGGAGATTTTGTCAAAATTTCTACAAAAATATTAGAGCTTTTTTTTTGAATTAAAATTATTAAGAATGTTATAATCCCAATACAAATATAAATATGTTTTATAAATGGAAAAAATTTCTCAATTTAAGACTTCAGGATGTGAGTTCTAGTGCATATCCCATGCCAATCACATGGATCTCTACTAATGATCCCAACAGGTGAGTGTATAAATAATAAGGCAAAAAATTCTATTTTCACCTATATTGTCTTTCCTAATCTCATCAAATTTTATTTGTGTTCTTGTCTATTTGTTTTGGAAGCTAGTCTAATCTTGTTTATTTTCTTTTTTTTTTATCCTACTTAGATCATAGAAACATTTGAGTCAAAATTTTAGTTTTAATTATTATTCCAATCTAGTCTTTATTTTGGTAATTTATGAAATATGTTTCCCAAAGTTTGAGACAGAATTGATGGTGTGATGGAAAGGATGATGGTGAATATTAATGTTGGGACTACTACTTCTAAAATGTTATTATATTTTTTCTACTTTTCTTTATGTTTATAATTAATTTTAATTCCAATTTTTTATTTAAAAATTAAATTGGTCTATTTTTCATAGGAAAAAGTTATTTTTATTTCAATTATTCTCATTTTCTTTTAGTTATTTTTACATTTTTAAATTTCTAAATTATTTACCTTTATGATACACACACATATAATTTGTTAGGTGAGATGGTTATCCCTTACCATAAATTTATATGAAATGTATGACACTGTATATATTATATTGGTAGGATAGTTATTCCTCATCAATGTATAATGAAGAGATATATATTTAGTATATTATGAATGGGATAGTTATTCATCACCAGGATTGATAATGAGTGATGATTGAAATATTGTTTGTGATTTAATGATTAGTAACACAATTATTTGATATGAGTTTGTAATCAAAAATTGTGATTGAATTTCGTGATAGAAAAGAAGATGCCCTAAGTAGCACCATTAAAATTAACAACAACTAAAGTCTTTTTTAATCAACTAGAACTAAAGATTTATTTTTATGCATGAAGAAGTATTGACAAAGGAAATTTTATTTTTTTTGTCTTTCTAAAATAAAAATACAATCAATACATATACCTTTCAAGACATACCTGTTAAAATATTTAATTTATACACATAAATTGATTCGTGTAATGTATAAAAAAAGTTACAATGGAGTTCAATTGAACCAAGAAAATTATTGATGATTTCAGTAGTAGAGATAAGACCCAACATTAAGGGTTATTATCTTTTAAAAAATAAAAATTTTAAAAATAATTAAATAATAAAAAAATAATTATATAGATTTAATATATTACTAGGCTTTGACCAAAAAAGTTGAAAATTTTGGATTGAAGTTTAGCGAAAGAATCAAAATGAATTTAATATTCAAAATTTTAAAAATATGTGGTCCAAAATATTAAAAGGAAGGCATGCAAAATTTAAAATTCCATATCCAAGATCTATAATTTTTGCAAGTATGTGGCCGCGTCACTACATGATTGTATTAACACAAGACATTTTCAATATCAAATATGAACACATTTTGAAAGTACGGCCTCTACATGATGCCTGGTTTCACAATTCACATTGGAACCTATTGCATCAGAAGCTCTGCGGGAGATTGTGTTGAAGGAAGCATCATATGTGAATAAGGAGTAAGGCTAATTTCTGCCTGGATGCGTCTTTTGTCATTGAAAGACAAAATCTAACAATAATAACGCATCAAAAATCATCAAGACAAAATACACATTTTTACAAAAGCATGTGATATTATACTAGAAAAGGAATTCATCATCAAGATATATCATTCCTAACAATTCTCTACAAAAAGTTTTAAGGGGCAGTTAAATTAATTTGTTAGAGAACAATTTAATTTAAATAAAGATATAAAAAATAGAATTAAACAGAATGTATGATGCTTATTGAAATTCAAAGTTTGAAATAATGAAAAACGTAAATTTTATAGAAAAATGTGCTAAAAAAGTGGCCTATATGCTATCGGCTTGGCTCGTCATCTCACATCAGTTACTGTATGTACGTTGGAGGCTCCCTCTTTTCATTTCATCCTCCTTCATGATACATATATGATATCTTCAACCGTAATGAAAATTGGACTGACCGTAAAACTAGCAAAAATAATAATTTAAGGACAAGTGATTCAATCACAAATCAAATTGATTACAATTAAAATAATAAATTTAATTAAAATATATAAAAATATTTTTATTTATCCATAAAAAATTAATCCTTAAAATATTATATAAAAATAACATTTTATAATAATAATATTTTAAATATTGTTTTTTTGAAAGAAAGTCAGCTGAATATATTAACTCAAAACATAAAAAATAGTTCTACAACTCAAAAAAAAAAAAAAATTGAAAGGACATCTAATGAAGCTTGCTTGTCTTTGAATAAAAATTGACTGATCATGATGAAGTTGTTATGCATACGAAGATGATAGTTGAGATATCTAATGAAGAAGGTGATAGTTGAGATATCTAATGAAGCTAATCGTAAGTTGGGAATTCATAGGACTTCACGAGTTAACACAGCAACACAAACGAGTGGTGAAAGCCGCCTGGTAATGGGTGGATGAAGCTGAGTGTAGATGGTGCAACTATATTAAAAAAAAAAAAATTTAACAGTAACTTTTAACGACAATATTGTGTAGCAGCTAAAAGTCACCGCCAAAAGTAAATTTTTAATGGTGACTATGTTGCCATCAAAAGCCTCTTATTTTAGTGGCAACTTTTAATTGCCACCACTAAAAATCACTTTCAGTGGCGATAATTTGTTGCCGTCAAAAGTATTTTCATAAAAAATTAAAAAATTAAAAGTAACTTATATAATTACTTTTAGTGTGATAGTTTGTCGCTACCAAAAGTATTTTCATAAAAATAATTAAAAATTAAAAATAAATTATGTAATTATTTTTAGCCGTGATAGAATTATTTTCGTCAAAAATAATTAAGAAATTAAAAATAATTAATGTAATTACTTTTAGTGGCAAAAAACTATTGTTGCCAAAAGTATTTTTATAAAAAATTAAAAAATTAAAAATAATTTATGTTTTTACTTTTAGCAGCAACAAGCCAAAAGTATTTTCATAAAAAATAATTAAGAAATTTAAAATAATTTATGTAATTACTTAACTGTCACAGCCAAAAATATGTTAGTAAAAATAATTTAAAAATTTAAAAATATTTTTATAAAAATTAATTTACATAATTACTTTTAGAGGTAAATTTTGTTGCCACTAAAGGTATTTATATACAAAATGAGAAGTAAATTATATATAAGATCAATAATGATTACTTTTAAAAATAATGATCTTGTTAAGCTAGTATTTTAATAATGATCTTATTTTGATAATTACATTTTAAAAATTTATCATGGATTGTTTTTAACAATGATCTTATTAAGCTAGTATACATAATCAAGCTAAGTTATATATAAATTATAAATGAATTATTTTTATATTCTTTATGAATTATTTCAATTTTTTTAAAATTGTAATCAGGCTAAGTTATACATAAATACTTACATACATATACATAAATAGTATTCGAATGTTAAAGTTATATAGATGTTATAAGATGTAAATAGCATTGCAGACTACTTGATACACTACGCATTTAATACTTAGCTTGGTATACATATGGGTCTGCTCCATCTGTTGATCTCTACTTTTCACTATCACATGATTCTTTAAATAAGATGCTCCATATTTGATGATTATTTAAAATAAGCAATAAATAAAATAGGTGGAGAGTACTTGACTTTTTTTAACCGTCAAGTAAATTTAGTTGTAATATACATCGCATCATTACTTGACCATTAAAAACCATCAATTATTAACAAAAATAAGCGTCAAATATGGGGGTATTCTGTGGTAATGTTTGCTCATCCAGTTCTTGTTCTTCAAATTACTCAAATTGTTTAGTTTTTTAATGTTAAATTTGTTGGGATTATTGTTGCATGAGAATTGTAAACTTGATTGTTTAATTTATGTTAATATTTAAATTATGGATGAAATTATGTATAAACTTATTAAAGTCTGTTTATTTTAAATTGTAAAGTTATTGAAAAGTATTCCCTATTATCTTGAGATTAACTTTATTAAAGAGACTTTAATGAAAGTTCAAACTAATTTGAATCAAGTCAAGATAAGATTCTTTCAATTTTAATCATGAAATATCCACTTAGATTTTTAAATTAAATTTTTTTAGCATTTATTTTTAGTTTATCACATGTCCACTAATTTCCTATCTCAAAGATAATAAGGAAAAATTGTTAAAAATGACTATTAATAAAATTTATATGATTAGAATAAATTTTTTGTTAAAATATTTTTAAGATAATTGAAAAATTATGGATAAAATTTATTTTTAATAAAATAAGGGGAAGCATTTAACTTGGGAGAAGATAAAAGCTTAATTATTTATTTTTAATTTTTAAGAAAAATATGGGAAAAAGTAAAATATATTTAACAAAAACTAATATAATACATACTTATAAATAAATTATATACTTAGTTATTTTCATTTAAGAATAAAAATAAAATTTTAAAATTGGTTAAAATATTTATAAGAAAATTATTTAATATTTAAAAATTATTTCATTTTAAGTCATCTTCCTGACAAAAATAATATTTGATTAAAAATAAAATATATATACACTCATATAAGTTATTTTATCATATTAATAAATGAAAATAAAATATAATATGTATGTATGTATTTCTAATAATATATTATTTGATATATGTATATGTAGTTAAATAATATATATATATTATATATTTAATTTCACATATAATAACTACAAGTACATTTCAGTTCACTAACAAAAAAAAAGGACTTAAAGCTTTAGAGGTGGAGGTCAAGGGCTCAAATCCTAACTTGGGCATATTTCACAATGAATATATGACAACCATGTAGTGGCAATGTGGCGTGGTGTGGCACAAGTTGTCAAATGACATGGCATGATGTGGCGCACACATGATGACGTGGCACATGCTGTTGCGTGAGGAGATATACACATAGCAAGTGATATAGCACAAGGTGTCAATTGACACATGGCATGAGGAGGTGCTAACGTAGCATGAGATGATTCTTTATTTTTTTTAAATGACTATCACCGTCAAAAGTTGCTACTAAAGGTTCTTAACTGGAACTTTTTGCTACCAAAAGTCTGGTCGCTAATAGTTTTTGACGACGACAAACATAGTCGCTACCAAAAGTATACCTTTAGCGGCTATAATTGGTAAACTTTTAGTAGCGCTAACAAAATAACTTTTGGCAGTGACAATTGTTGCTATCAAAGGTATACTTTTAACAGCGACTATGTTTGTCATTGCCAAAAACTCGACTAAACTTTTGGTGGCAACCCTTTGACGATGAAAAGTTGCTAGTAAAAACTTTTAATGGCAACTTTTGAACTTTTGGCTTTGGCAAAAGAAGTCACTGCTAAAAACCTTTAGCGACAACTTTTGCACTGTTGGCTGAAAACCTTTAGTGGCAACTTTTGGACTTTTGGCAGTGACTTTTTGTCGTCGCCAAAAGTCTTTTTTTTTTTTGTAGTGTGCCTTATCAATTCTCTTGAGAAAATATGTATATATTGTTGTTAAAAGCTAAGTCTTAACTTATATTTTTGTGAGATTTCCTTAAAAGTTTAACAAGGTTTAGCTTTTAACAATATATATGTTTTCACAAGAATTGTTTGTCATTGTAATAACTCAAGAATTTTAGTAAGAATTAAAATTTATGAAAAGGTATTTTAGAAAATTTTTTTTAAAAAAAATTTGAGATAAATTTGTCAAGATGTGTTGTTGCCTTAGTGGAAACCCAGCCAGCTAAATATACTTAACTTTTGGGTTCAAAACTCTCTTTTGCCTATGTGTAATATTTTATTTTTTTTAGTCACACAATTACTGAAATGTTTTTGTTATTAATAATAATAATAATAATAATATTATGGGAACCTGTCAATTAGATGCTCGCATGAGTCATGGCATCAGCCATTCCTATTTCTTGCACTCCCATTCTCTTGAAGGATCCAGAGAAACAAAAAGAGAGAGAGATCTCTATCTCCATTTCACTTCCGTTGGCGATAGTGGAGAGAGGGAGAGGGAGAAATCTTCAGTCGTCCTCTTCATCTTCCGTCTTCCTTCGTTTGCTGGCGATTGGGTATGTGCAAATTGTCAATTTATTTTGAGTTCTTCTCCCCTGTTTTGCATCAGCAAAGCAATCTTCTTCCTACTTTCTTTGCTGTCCAAACCGTTTCCGGCATGCATGTGGTCGAGACCCATTGCTGCTCCGTCGAACTTGTGGCTTCATTCTTCTTTACTTAACGATTGGCGGAACCTTTCTTCCTCTTCGGCGGTTGTTGTTGTGTGGGTGTGCGTCAGACCTTCCTCCTCCTCTGCTTCATGGGTGTTTATTGCTCTATTCACTCTCTCTTCCTTGCTTGATCTGATTGTATGCGTCATTAATGGTTGAAGTAGTGATTTTTCGCCTTTCTCGCTGTTGTGCTGTGCGTGATGTGTAGAGATGGGAAGTATGGGCAAATTGGTAAAAAAATATTAAACTTAAAAGAGCACTTTTTTTTATAGGTATTACATTAAAATTATTTGGTTCATAGCCTGATGATGATGGGTTTACATTTGATTTTTCTTGAGCTCGATTGGTTTGTGTTGAATATATGAGATTTGGAAAAGCTTGGTAAATTGAAGTTTGATGGAAATTATCGTATAGAGATCGGAAGGAAAAAAAAAAAAAAAGCTTGGTGTTATGGCCAATGCTTACACATGTATGATAATTGTTTATAATTGAGTAAATTATCATGGAAGGAATTTATTCTCTGTAATGAAGTTAGAAATTTGAATTTAAGATATTTAATTGATAATTTAAAAGCCAAATTGCTATTTATATATTCAATTTTGGAATATCTTTGGAATGTTTGATATGATATTTGAGAAATATATAAGTGAAGATTTTCTTCTTTTGTTTCTCTAAATTGTTTTGGATTAAAAATTATATGGATGATAACTTAAAAGACACATATAGAGTGATTGATGAAAGATTTGATAAATATAGTTAATGAAATTGGATAAATATGATGATATTTTTTTAAAAAAATGACTTTTATTGTTGAATGCATGAGTCCTATTATGAACTTAAATGAATGGCTACTTGATTTTATCTAAGTATGAAACTAGTTATGACCTTAATAGTTGTATAATGACCTAAAAAAATAATACTTAAATTAAATAATTTTCCTTCCGTATTAAGAAAACATTAAAGTGCCCTTGTTTTTTTTTAAATATTATAATATCAATTATTAAAAATCCGATGAGGTATTATTTTGTAATTTTCTCAACAAACATTGGGTCTCGGTGCCAACGTGAGGTGAGTGGTCTTCAACTTCTTCTCTTGCTGTCGCGTTTCTGTAGCTGGAAGAATTGATATCGTCAGATTTTTTCTCTGATTTGCACTCCGTTGCTGTTGTTGCTTGGTGGTTGATGATGTGCATGTGTTTAGTTTCTATCTGTTCTTCCTCCTCTACTGATTGGCGTCGCGTGTGTGTGCTTGATCTTTGTTTTTTTTTTTTTTTTTCCTTCTTCTTCCTCCTTAGTTGCCGGAAGTGGCACGCATGTGTATGGTAAGCATGATTTTCTATTTTGCTGTCAACAATTCTTGCTTTCTTCTGAATGGTGGCTGTCATGATTATTGAAGATGGTGACTGAAAATTAATTAAGCGTTCCAACTGGGATTTGTTGAAGGAAAAGGATATCGAATTTTGTTGTTGTGTAAATTAGTGAAGGGAGAAGTTGATGAATGAGTAAATGTGTGTGTTAGAATTTCTAGTTGAAATTTCTAGATTTGGCTGCTATTAAGTGTAACTTAAATGGTTGATTTGGGATTTAATTTGAGATAGTTTGTGTTATTGATGATACTTAAGTAGTGTATGGAAGTTTGGTTTAGGAATTAAATGGTGAGGATAAGAGCTAGGATTTATAGAAATTGGTTAGGTGATGAGCAAATAGGAATGCTCCCAAGAGGTTTGTCTAAATGCTTAAAAGAAGGGTAAGGTTGATCAATTAATATGGTTAAATTTGAGTTTATTGATAGGAAAGAAGAAATTTATATTTTAGGTTGAAAGTTTATGTTATTGATAAGAAAGTTTGATGGTTAGTTTTAAATTAAAATGCTCATTCTTAGATTTGACTTGAAAAGTACTTGATGAATGATTTTAAGATTATGATTTATTTGTCAGTAAATTAAGGACATCATTAGAATTAAAGTGAAAAGTTAAGAGAAGCAAGCTTTAAAATTCTTGGGATTCTCTCAGGTGCATGAGTGCATTATTATCTGAAAATGTTTCTTAAAATATCTTTATTTAATACTTTGTTTAAATCTTTGCCATTATTTTCTCTACGATTAATTTAGTTCTCTCTATTTATCTTATTTTTATTCAATTGAGATATTATTGAAATTATTCTATTTTATCAAGAAGTTATGCCATTGGATTTAATATGTAATAAATTGATTATTTATTCAAAATAATCTTATCATTTAAATTTTATATTTGATTTGAAATATGTTTTATGGTGATTCATGAAAAAAAAAAGAAGTTGAAAAGGGAAGTTGACAGTTGAATATTGCATTTTGAAAATAATGATTTTAAATGACACCTCTATCACAAGTGTGTGAAGAGAGAAACCAAGGCTAGATTACCTTTGATCAGGTGTTTCTACTATCGAAAGTGAACTCGGGTTAATAAGTGATTGATCTAGGAGAGCCTATGATTTCATGTTGGGGAGCTTTGGAAGATCGGTGGATAGTTGATCATGCTAAGATATAAAAGTGTTTGAAATGTGATTTATATGCGAAAGTGATGATTTAGTTATAATATACTACATATATATGTTATAAAATGATTTCTATTACTTTGGCATGGTTATTTGCGGTAATAGACATTTAATGAACTATATTTAGTTATTGAAATTTTTATCTCACCCGTGATTATTTACATTTTTCAGGTTCTGGTGCTAATAGTTCAAAGGGAAAGGATATAGGCTAAGTTGACATCTCTCACCTAAGTCTTTGTAAGATATGGTGTAATGATTTGTAGATTGTTAGCCAAGAATGTATATAAATTGTCATAGGATTTATACATGTGCATATTATGGTACTTGATGATTTTGAGCTCCTTAGCCCTTGTAAATGTGTGAATAATAAAATGACTGAATGGGCTAGTGGATAAATGTGTATGTGTGTAAATATGAGATGTGTGAAGTGGATGAATAGTGATTTGGCCATGTATGAGAATATAGAAATAAAAATGTGATTTTGATCTAAAGTAAAAAATGGGTAATTTACAAGCCAAATGTATGTATGTGTAATATATTGTGCATGTATGTGGTCAATTAGGTATGTATTGTCCATTTGGACTTGGTCAAGGCCCAAAAAGTGGCTAATGACAATTGGTTTCGAATTGAGACACTTAAATGGCAAAATTTTATCAAAAAATGGTCAAAATGCACTTGGGTGTTCAATTTTTGATAGAAATATTGAATTGAGTTAAAACTAGTGTCATTAGTTAGATTTTGAAACAAGCTTTATGTGGGCGCTTGAACCATCCCAATTGCACATCGTATGTGGAAATGGCATGCATCTAACATTTGTATCAGAAACTGCCATGTGATAGCAAATTCAAGTGTGTGCACCACGACACATGTACCCACATGCCACGGCACACAACACAGAGCGAGTAGCTGTGGTCTTTATGCCACATCCCACGGCGCATGTGGCATGAGCTACGGCGCACAGTGTAAGATTTCACCTTGTTTTTTCAGGTTTGTGCATGTTTCCTTGATCTTTAATGCAATGCTTCCGCTGTGTATGTATTTGTGTATGGGGTTTTATAACCCGAGTGATTTATAAAATGATTTCTGAAAATCTTTTATTGGGATCCCAATGCTTTCAATGTTTATAACTTAAATAATTTCAAAGTGATTAGATTGATTGTAGTGGAACGTATGGTAATGTTAGTGAGGGCATTACATTTACACCTTAGCATGATCATCTATCCACCGATCCTTCAAAGCTCCCTGACATGAAACCATAGGCTCTATTAAATCAATTACTCATTGACCCAAGCACACATTTAATGGTAGAAACACCCAGCCAAGGGTAATCTAACCCACCTATGGACTATGGTTTCCATTTTCTTAATGAGTCAAATCATCAATTAAACATCCAAATCTCTAATCCCATATTAATTACTACTTTACCCTCAATTAACCACTAATTATGGGATTAAGAAATTTAGGATGTTACATTGCACATAAGTTTCTACATGTTAAACACACTATCATACCCCAGCTCTAAGGGTATGACTAACATGAAATATGATATAGACTCACATTCCATAAGCCTTAATTAATCATAAATTTAGCTAAAGTATCAATATATAATTTATAGAGTTCATAAGGTCTTAAATATTTTGTAGAATTTTCGATAGAGCCTCCTCTATAATTTGGACCTCCAAAATTTCTACAATAACAAACCTGTCAACCAATCTAGTAAAAGAGACTAGTTCCACATTAGCAGTTTACATATCAGTAAAATAAAACTAGGATCTACTTATGGCATATGTGGAGCGCGAAACTACAATTGTATAATATAATGCATATTTACATCAAACTAAATGTCAATATGCTTCCACTAACTAAAAACCAATTGTGCCCCTCATTGAGTAGCAAGAGATGCAGGGTTAGCTACAATATCTGAGACCAAAAAAATTTCTGGTGAGTAGTGTTCCAATCAAAATTATAATTTAAAAAAATTATAAATATAATAACTAATAAATTTAATTCAAAATGAATTAAAGAAATAATGAAATATATACTTAAACTAACAACAAATAATGAGTTTTCTTAATGATATAATTGTGAAATTAAACAATGCTATTAGAATCATATAAATATTTAAAATTTGTACAGCTCACAATATATAAAACTTTCCAATAATAATGTAATTCAATAAAATACTTTCAAAGAATTAATAGAGAAATGATAATTTAAATTTAAATTTAGGAGGGCTTTATAAGAACGAATAACAAGCATGGACATACAGTCCACGAGGGTAAATAACCAATCAAGTGTGGACACATAGTCCATGAGGGTAAGTAAGCTATCAAGTGCAGCTAAAAACCATGAAACAAGTGCGGCAGGAGCCACGAATCAAGTGCGGGCATGAAGCCCATGAAAACAAGGGTGAGTGCGATGCTCATGAATAACCATCCTTCTGTTCCACGTGCGTTGGCCATCGCACAAGGCTAGTACTTCCTACAAGCACCCTACTAGCTAAGTGTACCATGACGCGCTAAGGACTAATGGAATTGCCATCAGTATTCAGCATTTTGAATTTAGTTCCCCTAATTAGGATCAAGCGTGAATGAAATTGAAAAAAATTTCAAAATTTTCACTTTTAAAAATATACGATTCGATTCCTATATTCATTGTCATTTCCTCCATGCATGAGTTGTTGTACTAAAAGCTTGCATATCAATCATAAAGTTAAACAATTGAGCTGTTTTTGAAAAGTAACCTCATATATCAACTTTAATTATTACTTATCAATAGTATAAATCATTAGTAAAATCAAATATCATTATTAATAAAATAATTACTATAAAAACATAGAATTCACAAGAATGTTTATATAACAAATAAAAAAATAGTATTAAAATTTAAGTAAAGCAATTTTTATAAATAATTACTAGAAATTTATTTGAAACGTTACCCATTCATCTGAGAGTTTTTCAAAAATTCTAAAACTTGTTTCTCTTACTTTTTACTTTAATTCTAGTTATACTCTAAATTTCCTGACAAAAATCACAATCTTAAAGTCATTTATCAAGTAATTTTTTCAACACTTGGAAGACATTCAAATTCGATTCCCAAACAACATCACAACCTAAAATATACAATCCATCAATTCATTATCAATAACTAACTTATTAACAACCCAACTAAAACAAGAAAAAAAATATTTCCACCTCTTTTGTACCTTCTTAAAATTGAATGAAATGCCACAACCATCATTTATTTCAACAAAATCTACCTTAGGTACTTTAGGATTCCAATTTAATGATTCAGATCACTACTTACGCATATTCCATCACTCTAATAATATGAAAATTGAACAACTTACATTCCACCAAATTATCCTCTTTACACATCTCAAGCTTATAGCACCACATTATATATAGACACAAATAATCACATATATACTTCACTAAACTTCTATATAAAAATTAACCATTTAAATTCAACCAAATTACTCTTTTTAACATTTTAACAATCCAAATATACTTGAGTCAAATAAGTTTATTTGACACATCTTATTTATTCTTATACCTCCTCGTAACTAATTCTTAATCACAAATCATAATAAATCATATTAATTATTCTTATACTTCCTTTAAAGTTAATAAAATAATATACAAGTATCCTATATAATCTTTTCTCTTATTTTGATATCTTTAAATTTTAATCAATAGCCCAAGATACTTCTTACACATATCTTGCTCCAAGTTACATTATACCAATTTAGCAACATTATTTCTACAAATTTATTCTTTCAAGCATTTTTACAAACATTTTAAGTGCATCCCAATTCAGCTCAATAATCATCCAACTATTTAATCAACTTCCAACATTAATTCTATCATTAACATTCAGTCCATCACCAACTTAAGATAATGCATAACATCAACCAAAACACGATTCAATTCCCTTAACATTATAACAGCAATTATGAGGAGTAGGGACGTATTCTTCAGCCACGGGAGAAGGAGGATTCATGTAGCTATTGAAATCGAAGGAGAAGAGGAAAGAATCAGTATTTTACCTCCAACCAAAGTGCAGTGCAGCCACCACACACTTTAGCTCACACACCACATCAAAGAAGGGAAGAGAAGCTTCAACGCATGGTTGCTCAACGAGGAGGGAGAGAAGCAGAAATTTCATACCAGAAAAAGGAAGGATTGAGCCTACTATGCACACACACGAACGCCCATCTGTTGGGGAGAAGAAAAGGAAAGAGACGAACATAAACGTGCCTCTGTCAGCACGCAACAGCGACGAAACAGAGAAGAGATTCAGCTTCAGCGCTTCACAGGAACTAACAAACAGCAGTCAGAAAGGAGTGGATGAACTGCCGGCGGCGAGAGGAAGAACAAGTCGAACGCAATGAGGAAGAGTTTGACGGTGAAGATGGAAGAGAAGCAGAATGTCGGTGAAGAAAATGAGAAATGGGAATTGCCCTGTTTTATCGCACGAAATAGAAGATAATATGATCATAACAATAATTGTGAAAATTACAAGAAAGGCACGTGGAAAATTACAACAAAGGCACAAATTTTTTCTATAATTTAAGATAAAATAAAATAAAACTTTTGCTTAGTAGAATTTGAATTTTGGACCTTCAAGAAAATTACTAATATAAATTCTAATAAACTACCACTCTCCACTAGATATAAACTAATTTAAATTTAAATAAAATACCCATTAGGAGAAAACTGTTATTCAATTTAAGATTTAAGGTCATTACATATACTGACTGCTAAATCACCCAAGTGTAAAGAAGTGATTCACGCATGACTAAGCACTTGTCTTATGTGATTCCTTAAGCTTTGGTTTTATATGCAAAACCACGAGTGAAAGTCTTTGTTGTCTATACAAGTTTTAGCATATATGCTTCATTGCATTATGTCAAAGTGCAAAACCACGTGTGAGACTGATAGTAGCCATGTGTGATTTGTCACTTATTACACAATCACATATTGCTATATTAAGTCTTAAGTCATCTCAAGTTGAGTTCACTTTGTTCAAATGTATGATCCGTGATTCACTTGTTCATATCCCTTGATCATACATAATCTTGATTGAGTACATTTCATTTCCATGCATGATATGTACCCAGACTAGTTTAAGTCTTATTTCTTGCTATTTCACTCATGAGTCATGTTATGTTCCACGTGTGATTTGTCTTCCCTAATATAATAAGTTTGAAGCTGGTCATTTCATGTGTGATAGTCCTATGCTTCCATGTCAGTTTTGTTCACAAGAATTGACTTTAGCATTCTACTAGCCATTTCACACGTGAAAGCATGATGGTTCCATGCAAGAGTTAGCACACAGAACTAAATACATATACATAGGTGCAGAACCACGTGTAAAAGTTGTTGTCTCACTTGCGAGTTTTGGCACATATAATGGTTTTCTCATTCATATTTGGTATCCATATATCATAAGCATATCTTGATACACTTCTATCATGACACTTCATTTGCTAATTGATTTCTTCGTGTTATTACTATTCAAATTCATACATAGAGAAGAAACAACATTCATCAACAAGCAAATCTATCAACTCCTTGTGCAAAATTAGAATCAATCCCTTGAAGATAATCAAGCTAGTGCACCAAGTGCTTCATTAGCATATCACAAAATGATGTCACTAAAAGGGAGGAATCATCTTCAAGGAGGACTTCTCAAATCAAGAACATCAAGACATCTCATGTTCATATATCTCCAATGGAGGGAGAGAATTCTAATACAAGGCCAACTTGATGTAATCATATCAAGAAGTCGTCAAAATTTAGATTTCAAATTTCTCTACATGACAAATAGGAAACAAAGTCACATTTAAGGGGGAACTCTAAACCCTATCTTACTCTAGTATACTCATGCATTGACTTCAAAGCCTTTTTGTTAATGACAAATGAGGAGAGAGAAATCATGAAAATTATGATTTGCTAAACATTTATTTTCTATCATAAAAGCATATTTTTCATTAGTGATTTGTCATCATCAAAAAAGGGGAGATTGTTGGACATAATGGTTTGTGACATTATGTTTAGCTTAAGTTTTGATGATAACAAATATACATGAGTTAACTATATTTATGCTAAATTGCTTTCATATATAGAATAGTTAACTATGACTATGGAGCAAGAAATTTAAACTATTTTTATTTATGATGTTTCATATTACATGAGATTTAAAAAAATAATTTGTGTGCATCAAAGTAATTTTATACTATCATTTTCTCCTCATCTTAAATTGGTTCTATATTCAAGAGTGTTCATAGTATTATCTTTTACAACTTGGATATATGCATATTAATACTTGGACTAACCATTTTGTTCACAGTATATAATTTAAGATTGTCCAAAGTGAAGATAAGAGTAAGCATGAAGAGGAATAAAGTTAAAATCATCATTTGCATGCTACACTACTCATTATTGAAGAATATAAAGATAAAGAAAATGATGATTCAAGAAGAGCTTAAGAAAAATGAAGATATTCATATAAGCTTGGATGTGCCTTCGTAGCCTTGGACTTGATAGGTATAATATCATTAGGTTAGAAGTCTTTATATTAAGCTCATTGACTTAGATATGAATTATTGTCTCAAGATATCTTAAATCAAAACGTGCATTTTAGCTTTTAAGAGAAAGTGTGAGATATAATTTTCTATAATTATAGTTTTCATCTTTCATCACATATATCTCATAAATCTTCAAGTGTTTTGATTACTAACTCCATAAAGTTTTCAAAATTTTTATATTTATTCAAAATGGAGTTAAGTTAAAAAATTCATGAACACTTAAAGTCTAACTTTTGAAATGTGAATTGTGCAGAAAATTAGTTTTGACCTTTGGTCATATTTCATCTCATATTTCCCACTACCAAGATTATTTTAATATGTAACATGTCTGGTTTGAAAATAAACTCCAACAGCTTTTTAATGATAGTTTATTTGTTTAAAATAAAGTTTTATTGAGAAAGATATGAACTTTAGAAATTGAGTGTTAAGATATTAATTCTGCACAAATTTTAGTCTTGACCTTTGTACACTCTTTTGATCATATCTCAAAATATACGTTTAATTTGAGTATGAAACTTCTTTCATTGAAAACTAGACTTCAATATATTTCCAACTATATATAATTTGTCATATTTGGAGTTATATTTAGTGAGTTAGGATATCATAAAATTGTGATCAGAGAAGCTGCTAAACCACATGTGAGAGCAGCAGTCAACCACGCATGATTTAACACCAGTGCACAAACTCGCGTGAGATGCTATCCATTAAATTTTATTGATAAATTAGTTGAGATTCTATTCACTTACTTTTAGTGTGCCCAAGTACTAGAATTTATTTCATAATACGTCATTCGAGTCTCCCTTCCTTTAAGCACCCTATTGAACATCAAGAACAATTTAATGGTCTTGCTCTAGCCGAATAAACTATCTTCCAATATTGGCAATATTATAATAAATTGGGTTCCAAATTATTATAATTTAATCAACCAATTCTCAATTTCTCCAATCCTTTCAAGACTTTACATACTCACTTTCCTATCCAACCATATAACTTTCAATAATTCTTCTAATAACATAATAGCTTCAATAAATCTCTTGTAATACTCAAATTAAATTCAAATATTTAATATCCAAACCAAATATACTTCATAAAAAATGATTGCAATTTTAAAAAGTATATAAACAAGCAAAACTTCCCCTAACACGTTTTATCAAACATCTTATAGACATCAATGTTACAATTTTAATATAAAGCTCCTCTTTCAATCTCCTCATAATATACAATAAGATTTTGTTAGACTCCTTACAAGTCCAACAAACTTCCTTTTAACCTTGCTACAACATTTCATAGATGTTCTAGAAATCAATAATACAATTATCATATTTATTTCTTATCATTCACCAAAATTCTTCCTTTTAAATATTATGTCAAACACCTCATGCGCATTAATCCTTGACTAATACCAACCTATTTTCTCTTCAACTGCATATCTCAAAAATTTCATAATATCAATATTGTAATCAATTTAACTCAAAAGGCCAAGCCAATAACTTTTATCAGCAGAACCAACAATTAAACAAGGGAAGACAATCAAAATTTTTCGTCATCCATAAACAACACAAGAGTTCCCACGTAAGAGAACAGAAATTGAAGTGCCTCACCTTAGATCAACAATGGCAGAAGCTGAAAGGAAAATTCTGAGCATTCAAATAAGGAGGAAGAAGAGCTCAGCACCTAAATCTGTAGCTGTATGAACGAGAGAGATGCAGAAAATTCTGCAGCAAGAGAAAGGGGAAGGAAGGCGGAGTTGGTGTCGTGAACAGGGATAGAAGTAACACCATCGGACTTCCAACAACAGCCCTGCTCTTCGTGCGCCCACCACCCTCGATCGGACAGAATGGAGGAGGAAAGAGGAGGTTCGGTGATGAGAAACAGAGTAGGAAGAACCTGTGAGCTCGACGGAACAGCATCGGCACATACCCACACTAGCGACCTTGAAGACGGAGAAGGAAGAAGAAGACAAAGATGGAAGGGGTGTCTTTCGGTTTAGAGACTCTCTCTCTCTCTCTCTCTCTCGATCCTTCTTGAAGAAGTTAGCAAATGAAGAATGAAGAAGAAGCGTGTGTTTAATCTCTGCTTCTCTCTCTGTTTTTTTAACAGAAGGACATCACGGTAATTTTATCAAAGGCTGAAACAGAGAGATTAAAATTCCCGTCTTCGCTCACGAGAGATCGACCCGGAACCTGTTTAGATAATGGATACGAACGCCACGCAGAGGCCGACAGATGACCATTGAAAGTTGATGTACTTGCTTTAGAAATAATAAATTTATAATCAAAATAGATTTTCACAAATTTCGCAATTATTGCTTTTATTATTATTATATATATTAAATAAAATTTCTGGGTTATTACATAGATCTTAATAAAGGATTTGGGAGTAATATGAAAAGAGTGAAATTATTTATGTTCATTTTGATCACTTTTGGCAGACTTAGAACCTTTGATTGGTTGTTTTGTTACTCGTTGTAATTGATTCATTGTTGCTAATGTTGACTTGTGGTTGTTGATTAGTTGTCAATGGTCAAATTAATAAATAATATTTGTATTTAATATTTTTTTGCTTTAATATTTACAAGATACTCTCATATAACAAATAAAACCTTCAAATTTAAAAGTCATACGTTTTTTACATAGGTTCATAATATTAAATTTTTAAAATTGTCTGTGAATATAATTTTTATTAATGGAATTTTTTTATGTTTAGCTTATACATATAAAAGACTTAATAGGTAAATTGTAAATCTTAAAATTTTACTTATAAATATTATTCACAAAATTTGACCACCTACTCCTAAACTTTCAATTTTGGGACTCCAATATTTCACGAATTGGCTACCTGGTTTATGTACTTATAGAGGGCCCAAGTGAGCTAAATGGACATTGAGCATTTACCATCATGAAAACATTTTAATTGCTACATAAAATTCTATGAAACAGACTGAATCTACACTTTAACACATCAAATTAAAGGAAAAAAAAAAATCAAAGGCATATGCAGTAAAAAATTAGGTTTAATAGCTATTAACAAAGATTTGACAAGGAAGAGAGCATTGGATGTTTCTCTGAATGGGCAATTGGGTGAAAGTCAATTCAACATAGATATTTATGAATATATGATTGGGATTTTCTCATATGGAAGGCCCAAATTCACCCTAGATAATACACATTAAATAATGGAAAGTGGCATCATTTTCCAATATAATTAAGTAACGTTTACATTTTAAAGATTGGCCGATTATCACATTTAAGCCTTGGACATTGTTCAATCGAATTTTCTTCATCACATGACCAATATGGCTTCAATATCTTGAAGTTTTGTATTGCAGCAATGAAAGAGTGTTTGAAGATGGTGATACTGCAAATGAGCATCAACAATATTGCTTTGACATATCTCTCATTGATTTCAAATGGCCAACCATTGAATTGTTGGCACCAGCAAGTAAAATAATAGTTTGAGTCGTGCTCAAAGACACCATCCTTAAGAGTTATTCCATCACATCGGTTGATTGCGTGGCAGCTCCTCAGTATTAAATAGACTTGTCCTGAAAAATTAATAGGGGCACAAAATAGTAGAGATTAGCAAAATAATACTTAGTCAACACAATACAGAGGATGAGGTCAAGAATTCTGAGCTGAGCTCTGGATACAATGCATTCCCCAAGCTATATATAGGCATAGTCTAGATGATTCCTTAAAGCACAATTTAATTGTGAGTTTCACAAACATAATGACACATTATTGTGATAAAGACAATTGGTTTTGGCATTATGAATGTTTGCCACTTGAAGACAATTGCAAAACTGATTTCAAGCTTTAATTGAAAATAATGTCTAGTTAAAGCACATTAATAAATCCAAGGATAATGAATTTAGACTTGAAACGTGCAAACCAAAGTTTTGGGAAAGGGCATTTACAAAATTAATTTGACAACTTTTGCAAAATAAATTTGATAAAAGAACCTAGTGCCTCTTTGACTCACAAGCACACTTCTCTTCTAATCCCATTTTCATTCCTTAGCATATATATGCTAGAAGTTGTCTCATATGGGCAATATGAGACTTCTTCTTTTGATACACATACAATAATTGCAACATGAATGACATAGAGCCATGTTTTTCCATGCACTGCCTTATATACCCATTCTTTCTCCATGAGCAAGTTAGGAAGACTTCATCACAATACACACACATGTTAAACAATAATATTAGTTTGAGATCATAAAAAATTTAGAAAAGTTTGTTAATTATGGCTTATTGGAAATCTTCCGCACTTCCTTCCACACAAGTATTGTTTATCTATCAAACATATTCCCATTCCATCTTGTAGTCACACACACACAATATGCATGCGAATTTCTTCATATATGTATCGTTCATTATATCAAAGAGTTTTGACTCCATTTATCTATGATTTTTGAACTGAAGAGAGAGGTAAACTCACAAATAATAATTTGTGTCTATTTTTTGAACATAAAAATAGAGCTAGGGATAAAGGAATGGGGAGATACAAATCATGATTTGGAAATCTCTCATGTAAGCTATGACCTTGTTTTAGTATTTAATAGAAAAGAATAACTTTCCCTGCCCTTTCCTTATCCTGATTCCAGTGTGGCCATGTTTTGACATTGTTAGCAAACACGTGTTTTTCCTCTTATATGGCTTGTGTATACTCTTTTTGTCAATTGAATCTTGGATGATTGCAAATATGTTTTATTAATTAACTTATTTATTTTATGGCTGTGTTACAAATAAATATATTTTGGAATTATGTATGTTTTTGTTTTTGAAACATGAAGAATAAGGAAAAGAGCAGCAAGAACAAGTTAATATTAAGTTTTGACGAGCATTGGATTTTCTACTTTAAAGTTCTTTGTTTCCATTTTTACAACTAATAAAAGAAGCCTAGAATGAAATTTATCCTTCATTTAGTTGTGCCCAAGCTGAAATTTTATTACTGTGAAATTTTATTACCATCTTGAAAGCCATTGCCATTGTTGTGCCTTGCGAGTTGAGCAAAGCAGCCTGAACTTCTTTTTGTTTTGCTTTTTAGCTCTTTTTTGCATTAAGATGGGGCCTCTTTTCCAATTGCCCTTGCTCTTTCTCTTATCTACTTAATCTAACCTATCATGTAATCTAGATCTCAATAGAAAAACTATTTTTTTATAAATTTAGATTCAAATATTTTCAAAATTGTTATATTTTTTGTTTTTTAAAACTTGTACTTGTTTGGTTTTGTTCTCACTTTTTGTTTTTAAAAAAATATTTTGTAAACCAATTTTTAATGATTGTTTTTCAAAACAAAACTAAATGAAAATATATTTGGTTATGTTGATTTAAAAACAGTTTTAAAATTAAAAAAATGTTAATAATGAAGGTAATTGGTAGTTAATGGTGGTTTTTTTTTAATAATTTACAATAATTAAATGTAGTGTATTTTGGAAATGAAATCCCATACCCCTAAAAAACTTTAACAAAATTAGGGGTTCATTGCGTTATGGACCTTCTTTCTTAGTACAAGCCACATATTGGTTCCTTCATGGTGATACTCGTGGGCTGGCATTGCCCACGGTCTAGCATGGCTTTTGTTATCTACTTTGCAATCATTTCACCACAAAAAAAAAAAAAAATCCATTTAACCCGTCAATCTATTTATTTTTTTCATAATGTTTTTTGTTAAACACCTAAATGATAAGTTTCAATATGATATTTTTTTTATGATTCATTCTAAATGCACAAAAATATTAAGCCATAATTAAATTTTATTTTTTTAAAAAATACTTTTTGTAATGATAATGACAAATGTTGCCACAAAAAATAATTATATTTTTTTAATTTCTAATTTTTTTATAAAAATACTTTTGGTGGCAACATTTATTTAAACTTTTAAAAATAATTAGAATTCAAAAAAAAGTATATTTTAGAGCAATTAATTTCCCCATCATCTCTTTCTTAATCTTTTTGATTGAGTTCATATACTAGAATTTATAACAAGACCAATCCGCATGACCTGATTAGCCCAGGCTTGAAAAGTAAAATGAAAACAACTTTAAGATGCTTATATTTTGCTTGTTATTTTTTTAAAATGAAAACAGTTTTAAAAATAATTAAATTCACAGCATTTATCCAAATGAGTTTTAAACTTTTTATTTTTAAAAATAGAAAATATTTTTTAAAGATAGAAAACAATCATGTCCTTATAGCTATGTTTATTATATTTTGAAAAATACATTATATTTGGTCATTTACCGTGGATAACCACCACTATCGAATTTTTTTATTCAAAAACTGTTAAATTAATACAATCAAACATATTTTCCTTTTGTTTTATTTTAAAAAATAATTTTAAAACTATATTGTACAATAATTTTTAAAAATAAAAAATGAGAAATAATCACCTTATCTATGGTTTTCATTTCTCAATAAACAGCTTATATTATAATCAAAAAAATTGAGCAACTTTAGTAATCCTATTTCAATTCATCCCAATATCAATAACTTAAAAACCGGACCAAACCAAATGGTTGGATTGTTGATTGGAGCTATTAATAGCTCAGTTTGGACTAAAAAGCTTTTTTTGTAATTGAGCCAAATTGGACTAGAGTTGATCCACTATTGGATCGGAAATCGAATTTGAACCAGAAATCAAAGCGGAAACCAAATTTGAACTAGAAATCAAAATAGTTTTTAGAAAACTGGACGGTTTTAAACATAATATTAAAAATCTTCAAAAATTTAAAAAAATAAAAAAATAAAAATTAGATCCAACTAAATGTAAACTTTATTTTTGGACAATTCACATGTATAAAATATGATTTGAGATAATTTTTTTTATAAAGATATTGACAATTATATATGCAAATATATATACTTTTGAGCTACTCATTTAATTTAACCAAGATCTACCTATATTTGAGAAGTTATAAAATTATAATTTATAATATTATTAATTTACAGTCATGTTATGTTATTTTATTAATATACTATAGATTTTTTAACTTGTATTTATTTTATGTCACCAATTTGACCATTAGTCTAATCTAGTTGGACCATGCAATTCATGAATCGTTGGCCTCTTTGGTTTAATATCTGGTCATGGTTTTGAAAACATTGCCCATGTACTACTAGAAAAAATGGTTTTGTCATCGCCTATTAACATCGATTACATAAATAATCGTTGTGATAAATAAGGTGGCAAAATTGTAAATATGTTACCTAGTTTAAAGCTTCGGTTTAATATTTTCCATGTTGGTTTCCAAGAAAACTGACTTGGAAAATAAGGTTTTCAAAGTTGGTTTCATTTAAAACCTTGATTTTTTTTAAAAAAAAATATGTGCCACTTTCAATGTCGGTTCTATTTAGAACCAATGTTGAAAAGGTATATGACGTTGGTTCTAAAAAGAACTGGCATCATATACCTATTACATACTCTCTAATTCACGCGCTTCGATTCGCATTTCGTCCATTTTCTCTTTCAGTTTATTATTTCCCTTTGTGTGTCGTGCCCTAGTAGTCCATTCCCCACCATCGAAGCCTCAAGCCGTGCCATCAAAGCCCTGTGCCATCGTCGCCACTGCCATCGTCGCTGCTACTGGCACCACCGTCCGCCATCGTTATTGCCTAAAATCTTCACAATTTTTTTGGGTTTCAAGATTTTGGGTTAGTTTTTCTTCATTTCTCTTTGTGGCTCAAGTTTATTCTTAAATTTGGTATATCCATTTGCATTAATCTTTCTTTTATTCTCTTCCATTGTTAGTGAATCTTCATTTCAGTGTGTGCTTCCTTCTTCCTCTTCCTCCATTTCTGGGTTATTGTTTGAACTTGGTCTTCTGGGTTGCATTTTCTTGATCCATAAATTTCAAGTAAGGAGCTTCCATTTTTTGTAGTTTTTCTTTGTTGTATGATTTTTTTTTTGGTTGCTCTTTGCTATTGGCTGCTTATATATATATTTATATATATGATGTTTTTGCTTTATTTATTTTTTTATACTCAATAAAATTCATTTCTTTGTTTAGAATGTTTTTGTATAGAGGAATTAAAATTATTGTGACAAATGTTATGCTGAATAAAGTAATATAATTTGTACTTATTTAGATTAATTTAATTTGTTATAATTGTTTTTATGAAATGAGTGTTGATAGATGGTATAATGGAATATATACATATTTAGAGAAATTGTTAGATGTGTAATTTTGTTTAGATTTACTTGAATTTTCAAATTGCTTGAGATTTGAGTTAAACTTGGTTGTTGAAATTTTGGGAGGTCCTATTTTAAGGGGCAACTCTGCCAAAATTTTTTATAATATTTAAAATTATATATATATATATATATATATATATATATTAATAATGGCTTGTGAGTTTGAGTTGAACTTAATTAATGTTGTTGAAATTTGAGTTAAATATTATTTTTGTTGAAAATTTGGAAGGTCCTATTTTAAGGAAAAAGTCTACCAAAATTTTTTAAATTAAGTTAGAAAAATTTTAAATATAATATTATTTATGTTGATTAAATAGGTAGTTAAACAATAGATTGTAGTTGTATGAATGCTAGAAGAACAAGTAAAGAATATGAGAATGGGGTGGAATATTTTCTTGAATTCACTAAAAGAAATGCTCCTAGTAAAATGGACAGTATTTTTGTCCATGTGTAAAATGTTTAAATGAGAATCGAGTGGGTATTAATGAAATAAGAGAGCATTTGCTTTGTAATGGGATAAATTTGAGGTATAAGAAATGGATATGGCATGGTGAAACTAAAGGATTGACTTCTATGTCCCAAGAGAAAGAAGTAAGTGAGAATGCCTGGGACGATAAAATAGAGGATATGATTCGTGATATTAGAATGGAGTTCTTTACATGCATTTGATTGGTGTGTTGAGTTTGATTATTTGAAGGCAAGATGTGGGTGGATCGATATGAGTTTTACTTAGTTGCTTGAATTGTTGGTAGATATGTTTTCCAATGGTAATACACTTCCTAGCAGTCATTATGAGGCCAAGAAAATTTTGTGCCTAATGGGTGTGCAATATAAAAAGATACATGCTTGTCCTAATGATTATGTGTTGTATAGAAAAGAGTATGAAGGGCTACATAAATGTTTGAAATGTGGGGTATCATGATACAAATTAAGGAAGGACATCAGTGGTGATAGTAATGAGAAAAGGCTTATCTTCAAAGGTGCTATGGTATCTTCCAGTAATACCACAATTTGAACATTTTCTTTCTAATGGCACAGAAGCAAAGAATTTGAGATGGCATTTTGATTAGAGAATATGTGATGGTAAACTTCAGCGCCTGGCTGATTATCTTCAATGAAAGATGATAGATCAAAAGTTTCTTGATTTTGGTTGTGAACTGAGAAACATTTGACTTGAACTTTGTATAGATGGATTTAATCCTTTTAGTAATCTTAGTAACACACATAATGCGTGGCCAATTCTTCTAGTGATTTACAATCTACCTCCTTGATTGTGTATGAAATGCAAGTATATCATGTTAACCATGATGATTCGAGAACTGAAACAACTCGAAAATGATATCAATTTGTACTTAGTATCCTTAATTGAGGACTTGAAGATGATGTAAGAGGAGGGCATTGATGTATTTGATGCTTACCGACAACAATCTGTTAAGCTACATGCCATGATTCTTTGCACGATAAATGACTTTTCTGCATATGGGAACTTGTCTAGGTACAGTGGTAAGTGTCATAAAGCATGTCCTGTTTGTGAACAAGGAACGTACTCTCAACATCTAAAGCATGAAAAGAAGACAGTCTACCTTGATCATAAGAGATTTCTTGGTTGGTACCACCCTTAATGGCTCACAAGAGTATGAATTTGCTCCCAAAGCATTAACTAGGGACCAAGTTTACCAATGTGAGGAGAGAATCAATGTAATTTTTGGTAAGAATCGAAAGACTATAAGTGAGAAGAATTTGTGAAAAAAGAGGTCTATCTTCTTTAATCTTCCATATTGACGGTTTGTTAATGTAAGGCATTGTAATTATGTGATGTATGTGGAGAAAAATGTTTGTGATAGTCTTGTGGGCACACTCCTACATATTAATGAAAATACTAAGGATGGGATAAATGCTAGATTAGATTTGGCCGATATAGGAAAAAGAGAATGATTATTTGCATGACAAGAAGAGCGAAAAAGGACTTATCTAGCCCTATGGCCTATTCACTTTTAAAAAAGGAGAAATCAAGGTTCTGTGGTTATTTACATGGTAATAAAGTGCCCTAAGGATATTCTTCTAATATAAGAAATCTTGTGTCAATGAAAGATTTGAAGCTAATAAGCTTGAAGTCTCACAATTGCCATGTATTGATGCAACAATTGTTACCAGTTGCTATTCGAGGCATATTGAAAGATGATGTGAGGTGTACAATTACAATATTGTGTAGTTTGTTCAATTCTATTTGCAATAATTGTTACCAATTGCTATTCGAGGCATATCGTGTTCCCTCTGGCTTCTTTTAATATTATGGTGCATTTAATTGTTCACTTGGTAAGGGAAATAAGGCTCTACAATCCTGCCTATCTTTGATGGATGTACTAATTCGAGTGTTACATGAAAATATTAAAAGGATGTTTGAAGATTCCATATCGTCCTGAAGCCTTAATTGTTATAAGATCTGTTGTTGAAGAGGTCGTTGAGTTTTGTACTGAATACCTGAATAGGATGAAGGTTGTTGGATTTCCTAAATCTTGTAATAAGGGGTTGTCTCATAGTAGATAAGGGAACACAAGGGGTAAGAGTAAAGAGTATGTGCCATGAAGAGCTGTTATGAGCTCATCTTTACACACTAATACAAAAATGACTTTTTACAGTGGTTAAAAATGACTTTTTACAACAGTTAAAGAGGTGATGTTGTTCTAAGGGATGTAGAATGTCCCATCTTTCTACATTGGTTATACACTCAATGTAAAAACTAAAATTTTTACATTGGTTATAAAGCTGATGTTGAAAATTATATACAAAAAATAAAAAAAATTTACCTAAAACTTTTTACATTAGTTGGGATGCCAATCGATGTAAAATAATAAGTTTTTAATTGGTTTCCCAACTGATGTAAAATAATGAGTTTTTACATCGATTGGAATCCCAATTGATGTAAAAATTCATTATTTTACATCAGTTATTGCCATAACCGATGTAAAAAATATTATATTCTATAGCAGTTGTGGTAATAACTGATATAAAATGTGTTTAATTTTTTTTATACTATATTTATTTTATCAATTTTACCCATTCTTATGCATAAAAATTGTCAAAGCTAAATCAGACAGCTCAATTCATTTACAATTATCTATCAAGTATTTATCAACTATACAAAACTATTTAACTATTAAAAAACTAACAATTGTCTAAATTGTGTCAACTATCAAAATTAAAACTTGTCTGAAACTAACAAAAAACCTCACAAATTCTCCCCAAAATAGGTTGCCCAACGTATGCGGATATCTTCAATTTCAGTTCAAGAAATGTATTTGAATTGTCGAACATTTAAAATATGATTCACAAAATAAGCGTATTAATCAATCTCAAATAACATAATAAAATAAAACTTTTAAAAATATATTTACCTCTTTTGTAAATTCGGTCATACCTAATGCGATGATGTTGAGGATGTGTCTCATGACATATAGACTGCACAAGTTCGTCTTCATCGGTTGTCTATGACTCTATATAAGAACAAATCATAAGAAATTAGTAAGAAATCTTAATAATTGAACATATTAATAAAGTATAGCATCACCTTTGGCTCGATCCACATGGAATCCTTGAGCTCATATCCATGCTTTTGTAAGATTACATTTTGATATATTCTCATTGCCCTATGATTAAGATCACCAAGTTAGTAAATAATGTATTTTAAAAAAATTAAATTAAATAGTTTTGCAAAAGTATTCTTATAAGTCTATTGTTTTCTTCATTTCTTTTCCAATTTGTAATGGAGGGAGCATGATGATAGTGTTGCCCTTCATTAAAAGAATAAATAACTGCCAATGTTCCCTGCTAAATATGATACGAGTTAAAGTAAATCCACATAAAAAAAGCTATTAATTATAAATTGATCATTACGAGTGCATATATGGAGCCATAAAAACGTCCTTTTTGACTTCACATCTTCTTTGTTGGAGGTATTCGGCCCTTAACTCTGGAGTATTACCTTTCTCTGTCATGTGATGAGGGCAAAGGAATCCAAACTTATCACCTTTGCCTGATGTAGTCCACAAATGATGAAGGTACCTACAACAATGCAATTATATTATTTACTAAACTTGATGATTAAGTTTACCTACAATAATGCAATTATATTAAAGAAAAGCATACTTACATCATAAATAGTTCAATGTGTGGTGTGGTAAGCTAATTATTCGACAAAAGTCGAACCAAATCTTCCCATTCAATTGTTACCATCATGTCTTTCTTACCCATAACCTCCAGATCTATTTCTAAATTCTTGAATTTGAATGATGAATCATATGCCATCAAGATCATTCGTTGATGTGAAGTCAATGCGGGTTATGGAAGTTTCAGGAGATTCGTTGAGAAAAGCTTCTACATAATAAAAAGGCAAGAAATAGATAATAAAAAACATATAGTAGAAAGCTTCTATAATAACAATTCATGAAATTTTGTACCATAGCTTGAACTATATTCATAAGTCTCTTGGGCCATAGGATAACATTGCTAACAGCTTCAACCACAGTCTTCACCTCGTCAGTAGGAAATGGAACTAACGCATCTAGCACTTTTAGATCTGTAACCACCACTCTCACTTGATCATCTTGAATTTGCTTGTGGTAGATGGTTGACCCCAAGTTGTAGATGCTACTAAGAGCAACCAAGCGTCTATTAAAATATCTCACACGGTTCACTAATGTTGTCACCAGAAGGACCCTCTGACACACGCTCAAGAACATTACTCCCTTTTGTACTATGAAATCGAGGAGACGTATGAATTGGTTCAGCAGTTGTCTTCTTTGTGAGCTCATCATGCTCATCATCTCTTCCTTCATTTGCTCTTTCATTTGTAAAATTCAGGCTATAAATGAAGCTTCAAACTCATCCTTAGTCTACTGCCTCACAGTGGATATCATTATATCAAACTCTTCTCTAGTCATTATACCTTCTGAATTGGGATGTACAGGTGCTCCAAGGTAGTCCTTAATGCCCACACCATATCCAACGCCCCTCACATAACCTGGATGCTCTGGTTTACCTATAGCAACTACTAAGATATCATTTTTGCCTTCTGAAATGAAGCTTCCTTAGGCTTGTTGCTCCTTAAGAGCATCCTGTAACATAAAAATAACAATCTTAATTAATAATGTATACAATTGTATAGAAATTTAAAGGGACAAGGAATAATAATTTCACTTACAATCCTCTCAGCAATCACATGTGCTATCTCACTTGTATAGCCTCCTTTCTTGTACTGATGTCTATATCTTCATTTCTCATCTTGGCAGATAGGTGATAGTGGAGAAAGGAGTATGGAAGGATTTGACTTAGCTTTTTCTTCTCTCTTCTTCTATTTCTCTGCCAGCAATATAGCATTAGCTCTAGCATAACCTCTACAAGACAGGGTGTGAGGGCATTGATTCTACCGAGCAATTTCTTGCCCTTTAGCTCGTTTTTCCTATTAATAAATTGAATTTTAGAATTTATAGTTGAAGTAGATCTAAATAAAACTTAAATCAATTAAAATTCAACAGACCAAACCTTTTTCAAAAGTCCGAATCGTGACAAATTCTTCCCAAGTATCTTCATCAAGGAACTGGTATGTATCAAGAGGATTAAGATGAGCCTGACCTTCTGGCACCTCGACAAAGATATATCTCCTAGTAAGATCAGTCTTAAAATTTCTCCAATGTGTTCTAAACTAAGAAATCAACTTGTGTCGACAATCTTGATTAGATGGAACATCGTATGTAAGCTATAATAAAGACATAACATAATAATCAGTAATTTCCCAATAATATATAACCATAAAAAATTTTATTTTTTAATTATTTACCTGAATACTTTCCTAAATCTATTCCTTCACACATTTTGGCACATTAGGCCAGTCCTCAAACAAATAGGAGGCTTGGTACACGATAGGAGGCCAAGAAAACTAACAAACTTGTCTTTATGTGGCTCTATCAGATTCCATCTTTGACCAAATTGAATTAGTAACCTACGCCCAGCACTTCTATTTAAAGTCAGATCTCTCAATCGTGTGCCACATCTCCCCCTCCTCACAGACTGGCTCTAACTCAGCTCCTTACTAGGGGTGCCTTGACTCAACTCCTTACTAAGAGCAATATCACCAATTGATTGGCTTGTAGTGGGTTCGCTCTGAGTGTCATCACCTTGATTCTCCATATTCCTATTAATTCAAATAAATGAAATTAATTAAAAAAATCAAAGATAAGATAATTTGAAAAACAATCCCACAATATAAATTTAATTGAACTAATAAAATATACTTTAGTTTCAAAACTAAATTCATAAAGGGATATTCTCCGATATCCCTCTATGGTGATCACTTCTTGTAGCATGTTTGTCATCTACTTCATCTACCACATCCAAAGTTGGTAGCCTGATAAGAAGGTAGGGGTTTTAGAAATATCAAAATTTGATTCATGATTGTTATCACTATCAATCACCCTTTTTCCTTCAAGTGTTATTGACTAATTTTTATTTTCTAGATCCATAACATAGAAAACTTGTTTAGCTTAGTCTTCCATAATAAATGGCTTATCTCCAAAAGTTAGTTTTTTACGATCAACCATTGTAAATCTTAACTTATCACTATGAATACTGTTGATGTCAACCCACTTGCATTTGAAAGCAGGAACTCTAAATTTTGTATAATCAACCTCCCAAATCTCTTCAATAACCCCAAAATAAGTCTTGGATGCTAGTTTAGGTTTCTTATCTTTTGAACTAGAGAAGTGAATGACTTCAGCCACTATCATAATTTCACTATTTTGCACCGTACTCTTCTCATCCAAGGACTTTGTATAAAAGGAATACCCATTAATATCATAGGCACTCTAACATATAACATCAAAGTTAGAACCTCCAGCCAACCATTTAATTGTATCAGGAACACTACTTTCATTCAAAATTTTCTACTTGAACCAGTCTACAAAAGTCCTATTATGGTCTTTCAACAACTTTTGTTCAGTCATTCTCATTCTATAATTTTTTGCTTTTAGAAGTTCTTTATAAGAAGATATGTAATCTTTAACTTTATCAATATTATTCAAGATATATAAATGTACTTCTTGTAATTTATCATGATTCATCTTCACTGATACTCCACGTGTGCCTTGATCATATTGCCTGTTCTCATAACGAGATTTAGGAAGTCCAATTGATTTTGTATTTGACAAGTAATCAGAACAAAACTCCATAGCTTCTTGAGCAACATATTTCTCAACTATTGATGCTTTGGGTTAATATGGATTCTTGACACACCCTTTCAGTATTTTCATGTATCTCTCAATTGGGTTTATCCATCATAAATAAACAGGACCACACAATTTTACCTCACTAGATACACTATTAAGTAAACCATAATGTCAAAAAATGTAGGAGGAAAGTGCATCTCAAGTTGGCACAAGATAGTACAAACTTCTTGTTCTAACTCTTTCAATTTACAGGGATCAATAACTTTACTGCATATAGCATTGAAAAATAAACAAAGTCTAGTTATTGTAAGTCTTAAATCTTCTTTTAATATGCCTCGAATAGCTAAAGGTAATAGCTATTGCATCAAGACATGGCAACATGAGATTTTAAGCCTATTAGTTTCAACTCTTTCACAGATACAAGCTTCATAATATTTAAAGAATGCCCCGAAAGAACTTTAATTCCATGTAAACACTCACAAAAACTTATTTTCTCAAATTTGCACAATGTGTGAGAGACTAGGAGACAATAAGTTTGTTTACCTTATGGTCTCAGGTATAAGTCTTCCCATATTCCTATTTCTTTCAAATCCAATCTTGCATTCACACCATCCTTAGTCATACCTAGTATGTTCGAAGCATTCCAATAATACTATCACACACATTTTTCTCCACATGCATAATATCAACACAATGCCTTACTTCAAGATTGCACCAACATGGGAGGTCAAAAAAGATAGACCTTTTTTTTCATATGCTTTTTGCACTAGTATTCTTTTTAGTCTCACCAAATACAATATTGATTTTTTTCACCCGTTCATACACTTGATCCCGAGTCAAAGCATCTAGAGCATAATTGTGCTCTTAGTGACCATCAAAAGTTTTTTTCAATTTACGATATGAGTGATCTCGTCTAAGAAACCTCTGATGGCCAAGGTAGATTTTCTTTCTTCCATGTTGAAGTTAATGGCAGTTTATGCTTTCTTCACAAATTGGACTAGCTTTATGACCTTTCACACTATAACCAGAAAAAATTTCATATGCAAGAAAATCATTTATAATACAAAAGATCATAGCATGTAACTTAAAATTCTCCCTCCGATTTACATCGAACACTTTCACACCTACCTCTCAAAACACTTTCAAATCTTTAATCAGAGGTCTTAAGTAAATATCAATATCATTTTCAGGTTGTTTTAGTCCCGAAATCAATATGGATAGCATCATGTACTTCCGTTTCATGCATAACCTAGGTGATAGATTGTAAATCACCAAAAGAATAGGCCATAAACTATGTATACTACTAAGACTACCATAAGGATTCATTCCATCAGTAGAAAGTCTAAGCCTCAAGTTCCTTAGCTCATTGCCAAATTTGGGAAACAATTTATCAATTTTCCTCTACTGAGCAGAATCAGCTAGATGTCAAAGCTTTCCATCAGATATCCTCTTATTTGCATACCACATCAAGTTCTTCACATTATTAGTATTTGCAAACAAATGCTTAAACATTAGTACAATTGGAAGATACCATAAGACCTTTGTAGGAGCCCCCTTCTCCTTGTACCGTGGCGCTCACATTTTGGACACTTTTCCTCCCCTTCAAGATCTTTTCTATACAACACACAATTATTAAGGCATGCGTGTATTTTTGTATACTTCATACCTATTGGACACAAGATCTTCTTTGCATCATAATAATGATTTGGTAGTTCATTGCTTTTCGAAAACATTATTTGAAGTAACTCTAGCAACCATGTGAAACTTTGGTCATTCCACCCAACTCTTACCTTTAAGGTAACCAATTTTAATACTCCAAATAACAAACTAAAATTAGTGCACCCTGGATATAGAGGCTTCTCCATGTCAGTGCACAAGTTATCATACACGTGCTCGCTCAAAAGCCTTTTCCCTAACATCACAGATCATGTCCTCTAACTGATCTTCATTCATATCTACTTCATCATCAAGACTATCAACTTTCACATATTGAGATGTGTTACTATAATCTTCCAATCGTTCACCATGCTAAATCCATACCGTATAATTCTTGCAAATCCCATCACAAACCAAGTGCTCTCTTATTTTGACAGCACCTAGTCTCCTATCATTCAAACACTTAACACAAGGACAATAGAACATTTCACTATTGCTAATAGTGTTTTTCTTAGCAAATTCCAAAAATTCTTTCACACTATTATCATACTCATCACTTGTTCGCCTAGCATTCATCCATTGTGATCCATGTGTCACCTCCTAAAAAATATAACTAATGTTATTACCTTCAAACTATTTCAAGAAACTAAATTCCTAATTAACTTAAGATTTGAAAAGATTTTGGCAGAGTCTCCCCTGAAAATTGGATCTCCCAAGACTTTTAAAAAAAATTTACAAGAGAAAATTGACAATTTTAAACCAAATAAATGATCACATGCAATAACCTGAGGCCTTATAAAGCCACTAGCAGAACTTCCAGTAACAATCAATATCATTAAAAACTAAATTTGAGCAATTTAGAGGAAAGAATGAATTTAAAAAAAAATCAACAAAGTCTCTCCTAAAAATTAGACTTCCCAAGAGTTTTAGGAAATTTTACATAATAAAATTGATAATTTTAAACCAAATAAATGATCACATGCAACAATTTGAGGCCTTATGAAGCCACTAATAGCACTCCCAACAACAATCAATACCGTTAAAATCTAAATTAAAGCATTGGAAAATGTAAAAATTCATATTCAAAAAAATTAAGAGACATACCTCGATAGCGACAGTGGCAACAAAGGCTTAGCACTGAGTGAAGAGGGGAGAAGAAGTGGTGGTAGACAGATGGGTAGAGGCACTAAGGAGGGGGAGGGGGAGCCGAGGGGAGGGGGCTACCCAATGCAAAAACTATAGAATATTTCACCATAATTATAAAAATGCTACTGCCTTAACTTTTTACACCATTTACCTTCCAACCGATGTAAAAAGTACCCTGTAAATTTCATATTTTGTACTAGTGACATCTTGAATAACATGAAAAAAGTACAGTTTTACTTAGAGGCTCATAGAAGATGCTAAATGATGAAAACCTAAAAAAGAATGATATGTAGGTGGTGAATGAGCACAACAAGACATTCATCAAGCGGTTTAAGGAAAAGGTTCACAATGAGTCTAATGTGTTTGATACACTAAAATGGTTAGCTGAGGGGCCTCCTTTTGAGGTTGTCTGTTGGGGTGAGTTTGACATAAACGGGTTTTCATTTTATATGAAAGCCCAAGATGAAAAATGTATTATGCAAAATAGTGGAGTGATGGTAATGGCTGAAGCTCATCATTTTTCTAATTTGAAAGATAAAAACCTAAAATAGACACCCATGCCCTATTATGGAATTATTAAAGAGATTTGGGAGATTAATTATACCAAATTCAAAATTTCTATTTTGAAATGTAAATGGGCTCATGGAAGTGATATCCAAGTAGACTAGATTGATGAATTTACCTTAGTGGATCTTGATAGGATAAGTCACACTAATGAGCCATTCATTTTAGCAAATCAAGCAAAACATGTGTTTTATGTAACTGATCCAACAAATAAGAGGTTGTCTATTGTTCTTCAAGGCAAAAAAAAAATGTTGAAGTAGATGATGTTGACGACTATATTTTGATCTTGATGAAATCCCACCTTTCACAACAAATCCACATCAATCAATTGAAGTGGATGATACAGACAATGAATATGCTATTAGAGATGATCATTGTGAAGGAATTTGAGAGAATGAATAAAGTAGTAGTCTAATTATTTGAGTTTTTTTTTCTTTCTTATATATTTGCCATTAATCTTCTTACTTATATTTTTATATTCTTGATCAATCTATATCACCTTATTTCCATTAGGCATATGGAGGTTCTAGAAAAGGTGATAATACTACTAATTTACTTGGTAATAAAAGGGGTAGAGGTCCTACAAAATTGAGAGAGTTGACCATATGTCATGGGACTACAGAGAGGTTGCATGTTCAACTTAGTCCATACTTAGTTCTACTTAGCGCCAAGGGAGATCGATTTATCAGCTTTATTAGCCTTCGGGCTTGTAGTAAAATTAGTATTCTATATAAAGATTAGAGACAAGCACCACAAGCTATTAAGGATCAAGTTTGGGAAGAAATTCTGGTAAGTACCACAAACTTTATTAATGTTATTTTTATAGTATTTTTTTAATTTTTAACTTACTTAAAACTTAATTATTTTATAGTTAACCTATGATATTTCTGCTACCTCCGAGATGAAAAAGTATTGGTTAAAGAATATTGTTGAGCAATAGAAGGATTTCAAGTCTAAACTAACTAGAGATTACATCTGTAGAAATAGGAAGAAGGCAGGTCAAGATCCATGTTAAGAGTATAATTTTCTTGATTAAGACACTTGGAGACAATTTGTGACATCTTGGAACAATCCTAAATTTCAGGTAATAGGTTGTCACTTAATTTTTGTATAATGTTTTTTGACTTCACTGATTTAATTTTTTTCATTTGCATAGAAGTTAAGCCCCATAAATAAAGTAATACAATCACAAAATATATATCCTCATTACATATATTGTGGGGCATATAGGAAAGTTGACCAGAAGCTAATTGAGGAAGATCATAAGAAAATGAAGGAAGTAGCAAAATTAGACCCCACTATTATTGTTTAGCCCTTACCACACCCAACACGTCAAATAAAATGAGAGGTTAGGAGGATCAAGAAAGGAGATTATATTGCTTTAGAGGCTGCTATAGTTGCTGAAAAGATCATAAGTAGTTAAATATTTTTATTTTTCTTCTAATTGTTTTTAAAGATTAAATAATCACTTGACTCATATGTTGTAGGATTCATTTGAGGAGCAAGCTTTCTAAGGTTCCTTCATTCCAAGCGAAAGGATGGAAATCCTATCAACTACAATTGGAAAGCTAGAACATCATGGTTGAGTTAGAGGGGTCAATAGAGGAGTTGGTCTCAAGCAATACCTAAGACCAACTCCATGAAGATCTCTAGGAAGTATGTCTAGAGATGAGATCCATCAATTGGTGGCCAAGGTTAGGGATGATACTCTAGCTGAGGTTTGATAAGAGATTTGAGTTGAGGTTTGACAAGAGGTTAAGTGGGAGTTTCGTGAATCATTCTGAAAAGACATGATGGCCTAACATCATGAAGAGATGAAATCTATGGTCACTGGCATTATAGATTTGAGAGTTGATCATTCACCTTAGGTTTGTACTATTTAATTTCATTTAATATAAACATGTCTTTGATTTAATTTAACATAGATCTGTATTTCATATATACTTCCCCTATGATACCAAGCATAAAAGGTGGCAATAATCTGTCGGGGGTAATGGCACTAGCATTGGTTAATCCTAATTCCCCCATACCAAATGATAATAAAGAAACTTCTTATTATCTTTATCTAGAGAATCCAAAAAAAGTGTTGTTGCTGAAGGTCAAATATACAAGCTTGGGTCCACAGTTCATCATCAGAAGATTAAAGAAGACCAAGTTAGGGTGACAATTAAATGTGTTAGAAAGGATGAGAATAATGTACAATTGCCATTTCCTACTTCCGACTTTACAATAATAGGCCAAGCAAAAGGTTCTTTCATTCTATGGCCTAAAAATCTTGTGTCAGAAATTGATACAACAGCGCCGGAGGTAAAAAATAATTTAACATTATGTTATTTTCTTTGAGTTATTTAATCACTTTTATAACTCTTTCATTTTATGTTTTAATAGAAACCTAAAAGTGCTGTTAAATTTCCCTGCCTGGCACAATTGCATGAAATTTATATACATATGAAAGAAGGCATTATCGTTAAAATGTCACTTGGAGTCATGGCTATGAAAAGGGGATATGGTTTTGAATTTGATAAGACAAATCTCAAGGAGTTTCTAAACTTAAAGGAGCTAGACATATCATGGGCAAAATTGAGAATCTTGTAATTTTTCTGTCTACTTTTTAAATTTAGTTCATTTTATTTTTATACCACTAACATTTTGATCTCATTTCAATGATAGGTACCTCTATAAAATTTATTGTGCCATGGGAAAACAAAACACATTTGGATTGTTAGGCCCAAATGCTGTGCTGAAAGCTCACAACGTTGTATATAGAAGGATGACATATGTGATTAATCATACATCAAACACAAAAATTCCATGTTATCTAGCGCCAATTATTGATGGGCAAATATTTTTTATATGCTGTAGCTACCATTGATCACTTTGTGTTATTTGTCAAATCAAAGTATAGTATACTAGTTTTGTTCTTTGGGAAGAACACCAAGCTAGGAGTTAACATGCATGGATTTTCAATAAGTAAGCTTTTTATCTATATAAAATTTTACTTCTAGATATATTTATACTTTTATAATGTTTTTTTATTTACAAATGATAATAACACACTTGAGACATTATATGCTTACGTTTGGGGAACACAAGCAAAAATTTGATTATTCATTGCCCAAATATAAGTATAAACATTTAACTTTCATATTTAATTATTCTTTGCATGTTTTGGTTTAACTTTAAAGTTTCAATTATTTTAGTGTTGTAGGAAACCAGAAAGCATATAATGCTGATATTATGTTATCCATTACATATATGAGATAATTCAAGTTGGAAGTACTGAAAGATTATAAGAGGTATTTAGTTTTGTTATTTTAGTTTAAATTCTTGTATTTAATTCCTTTAAATTATTATTTTGATTAATTTTATCATTTAGATTTTTGAGAATACGTAGCCTTATAATGAAGAAGAGATTGATGCCATTCGGGACATTTTGGCTCAACAACTTCTCTAAGAATACTTTTCAAAGTAATTGAACACAATTCTATAGTTTTTTATAGGTGAACAAATATAGCATAATTGCAACTTATTGTATAGTGATTGTAGTTCTGCTAACTGGTTGTTTATAATCTATACAATTTTCATTTTTTTCATTTGTGGATAAATAGGAAATCAATTTTTTTAAAAAAAATAGACTTTTAATCACGGTTTTTGGTTTTTGAAAAACCATTGTTAAAAACCTTTTTAACAATGGTTATTATCAAACAACTATTGTTAAAAACAGCTTTTAACAATGGTTATCATAGATAACCATAGTTAAAAAGTCTTTTAACAACGGTTTTTGAAAAACCATTGTTACAAGTCTAATTTTTTTAAAAAATTGAATTATTTTTTTTTCGATAGTTCAACATTGGTTATACATGTAATTGACATTGAAAGTGATTTTTGACGTTGGTTAATTAACTGATATTAAAAATCTACTTTCCACTTCCCCTTAATAATTGATGTTAAAAGACTAAAATATCTGTTGTTAAAAGTCTATCTTGCAATTGTTATATATAGCTATTATTTCAAAAATAACAAATTGGCAATCCATTTTTTAATAATACTAGTTGCTAAATGTAAAGTATTAGAAAATATTATAACAATCGTTTGAGACATACGCCATGTCCAAGAGTTACAAGCAACATCATAGCCTCAATAGCAGTGTCGCGCACGGTCATAGTTGTCTAAAGTTCCTTATGTTCTTCTTTCTTTCTTTGCTTGCTTGTTTGTTTTTTTTTTTTTTTTGGCTAATTGGTTATTGATTTTTCGTTCTATTCAAAAATGGGTCCTTGAGAGGCATAGAGGGATTAATTCATTTATTGCTCTTATATGACTTGTTTATTTGATTTTGTCAATTAAATCTTGGATGATTACAAATATATTTTATTAATTTATATACTCATTTTGAAATAACCCAAGAATTTTAAATAAAATTTAAATGTGATGACTCTCAAGCGAAAATTATATATATATAATGATCAATTATGGAAGTTCCTTAATCTCAATCTAAACCAATCTGCCATTGTCATTTTGTATTACAATATCAATTTTTCTCTTTATCTCATTTGAGAGACATAAGACACACAAGTGCCTAAAAGCATATGATGAGTTTTAATGTTTGGTTAGTTGTTAATGCCTCCTTTAGGTTGAGTTCTAATATTAATAGCCGAACTTTTTGAGCCACTGGTGGCCCAAATCCTATTCCATGTGCGATTGTCCATGCATTCACTTTCGTAGCATTTTTGTTTCAAATCTTATAACTGTAATGATAAGTCATTATTTGTTGTAATAGTATTTAATACGTTTGATTGGAATGATGGTTTGAGCTTGAAAATTTCTAGATGACTTTGGTTGTCATTAGAATGACATGTACTAATTTGGTGCAATAACCTTCTTTAGTTTGATGTTGGAAAAAAAAAAGTAATAAAATTTTCTTTTATGCTTTAAGTAGATATATAGGCTTTGCTTTGGGCGAAAAACGTTAACTCTTAACCCCAGTGTTGATCAAGACAGATTATCTTCTTGTTGTAAATGCGTGGATTTTGAATAAAAACTATTTTTTTTAGTATTGCATTATAAAATAGCTGCTATTCTTATGAAAACATAAATCATGTTACGAGTCTAAAGAAATATATGTTTTAGCTATGAATGTAAAACTGGCTGTGGTTGTGGCAAACATAAAAGTTCTATTTTCTAAAACTATTTATCATATTGCCTTATCTTACAATCAAGAGTTGTCTTAAGTGTTTTAAAGTCATGTTCTTGTTTTAACTTCATTCAGAAAGCATGGTACATAATCCTTTCCGTGTAAAGACTAGAACGGGTGGCTGTATTAGTTGACCCAACTATGTTATTCCATATTTTTAAGTATGTCGTCGCTATTTTTGCATATAAAGTTTGGAATTAATTGCTTTACACATTGAGTGAGGTTTAAAATTTTTTAAATGAACCATACAACCACAAACACCTTGGTTCGATTATTGTACATGCATGTAATGACCTTGGCTTTAAAGGTTGTCAAGAGTTAAAATATTTCTTGGGGAAACAATTTAGTTGGTTGTATGCACTGTGTGAGCTACATAAATAAATAAGTAATAAAATTATTGTTTGATGATTTTGCTATTTGTGATAAAGGCTTGTCATACTGTAATGTAATGTATATACCTTTTGTTTTCAATTTTTTTTTAAAAAGCTCATTGGCTATAAATTTTACATGAGAAACTTATATTTATTACTTTATATATGTGAATTCTATTTTGACTCAAGAACTTGATCATTTTTTTTATTTTGAAATTAAAGTTTTGTTGCCAAGACTTCAAGGATTAAGTTTTATGTTACCAGATAAATTGTATAACTATCATTGTCTAAACCAAAGATTGAGAGCCGATGACTGTAATGGTGTGCAATATTGTGAACCCAAAAGTGACCTTATAGCCATAATTCTACACTGGAGAGAATTTGATTTTTTTTTAACTTGAAATAAACACAGCTGAAAAATTAATTTAAGTGTAATAGTTTCTATTACTCGATTCTTCTAATTCTATTAATGAATTGTTGAAGAACTTTTAAGATAATTTACTTGATTCAAGGAAATTCCAAAAACTTTTACCACGTAATACTAGAGATATTGTTTAGCTGTGGTAAGTGCTTATTACATGTGACAGGGATTGGATAATTAATCACTCATATTATTATACAACTTGAAGTTTGGATAGTAATCATAGTCATGATAACCAGGCATATTATTGCATATTTAAAATTCAGAGGACCAAATTTTTTAAGGGAGAGAATGTAATAACCCGAGAATTTTAAATAAAATTTAAATGTGATGACTCTCAAGGGAAAATTATATATATATAGATAGTGATTGTATTAAGATTTATAATAATATATTATGGATTGTATTTTTATACTTTTGGAAGGGATATAGCAAGATGAGTTTGTGCTGGAAATTACTCCTAGTAGATACGTTCAGGTTTTGAGTTTGAATACTTAGAGTGGCAAGGCAGATATTTTATTTTGCTCCAACTTTGTGAAATTACCAAATTCTCCTCTTAAAAAATAAATAAATGAATAAAACCATCAGATACTTTCCCTTCCTTCCATTTTGTTTCTGCGATTGTGAGAGGGAGAGGGTTCGGGAACCATCTTCCTTCACCCTTTCCGTCACCGATGCATGGGTGTAGAGTGTTGTCCGTCAACACTACAGGTCTCCATTCGGTGTGCCAAATCTCCTTCCAACTTTGTTCTTGACATTTGATTTTTCTTCCCTTGCTTTGTTCTATCGCCAAAAATCCTATGTTTCTCCCTGTTTGTGTTGCGTTGGTACAGTGTGGGTGAGTGCTTTATTCCTTGGGAGAATGACAATTAAGGACCTGCTAAGAACATTAATTCCAATTACGGATCGTGAAATTTTGAAATCCGAGTTAAGGACCATGGTCCTTGATTGTGATAAAAAAAATGAAATTTGTGAGGTGGGATTCATTATTGCCACTTGGGAATTCACTAACCTAACTTGAGAAAATTTGTAACATATATTGTGAAAACATGAAACTCCACTTGGAAATGGAATGTTTAAAAAAGCGCCACTTGGGAATTCACTAACTAAACTTGAAAAAATTTCTAATGTATATTGTGAAAACATGAAACTTCACTTGGGAATCGATTGTTTAATAAAAAACACCAATTTGGATAAGTCACTTTTTATTAATGATTCTCAAGTGGGGTTTCATTTTTTCACAATATACGTTAGAAATTTTTTCAAGTTAGTTAGTGAATTCCCAAGTGACGCTTTTTGTTAAACATTCCATTTCCAAGTGGGGTTTCATGTTTTCACAATATACGTTAGTAATTTTCTCAAGTTGGGTTAGTGAATTCCCAAGTCGCGTTAGTGAATCCCACCTCACAAATTTCATTTTTTTTATCACAATTAAGGACCATGGTCCTTAACTCAGATTTCAAAATTTCACGGTCCGTAATTGAGATTAATGTTCTTAGCAGGTCCTTAATTGTCATTCTCCCTTATTCCTTCTCCTCCCTTTAGCACAATCTGGTGTTGGGTCTGTCATTTAAAAAAAAATGAAAACGAAACAAAACAAAAACAACAATAATCCTCTGCCCGCATCATCCACTGTGTGCTGAAATGATGAGTGGCTTGATTTTTTTTTTTTTTTGTTATCATGATAGTTGCTGCACGTGAAGTGGCAGAGGAGTATTGAATTTGATGGAAAATGATTGGCAAGGCAAGGAATTTATTTTAGGTAGATATTCCTATCTTATTTACAGCTTTAATTGGTGGAGGAAGAAGGAGTATTTTTAGTTCTGTTTGAATGAATTTTTGGTAGAGACATGAGTTTGGGAAGCATAGTAAATTCATATATAAATGTTTATGAATTGTTGAGCAAGTGATTTGATGAGTATGAGACTTAATGGTATAGTCTAAATTTTGATGCCCATGAGTTGTTTGTTAAAATGTGTAGAAGAGTTGGAATACAGTAATTAAATATATATTCAAGGATAAAAATTTAAATTTGGAATTTTGTTTTCTCTTTGTATATACGAAGTTAAACCTTGTTATGAAATAGGATCTAGGAACCCTTATATATATGTATATATAAATGTTGATGCTTGAGAGTTTTATGGTTGGCAATCTACAAATTTCGGTACTTGTGTAGGATTTGAATTTAGAATGCATATAATACGTTTGATAAAATGTTGGAGGATAAATTGTTTTGATGTAATTGAATAACATAGCATGGCTAATGAATCATTGATTAAATTTTAGTATAGAAGTTATTCAATTTTATGTTGCAACTTGGCATTAAGGACTTTGTTTGCATATAGGTGTTGAAAGGTGATACGGGGTCTATGAAGATAGTTATTATTATTTTTATTACTATTATTATTATTTTGACATGTAACTTATTGTATTTATTTAAACCTTCAAATATAGTAAACTAAAATGTGATGTCCTCAAGTTATGATGTTGGGGAAAGAGTGCATATGTAAATAAATGTATTGTTTATTTAAAGTATGTGTTACTGGAATATTATAATTTTGTATCCTGCAAAGGATTGTGGAGGAAATGAATGTCTATTGAAAATATATGGAGTAGAGTCATCGTTAAAGAAGTTGTTTATTCTTCTTATCTAGGTAATAGAGTAGCTAAGAGGCAATTGAGAGAGGTGTATATTAGTATGAATAAATTATTATTTTAAGCTCAAGTAAGTGAATAACGTCTTAATTAATTTATATATTTACGAATTTCCTTTTATCAAATATTGTTTTAACAATTTATGATTATTAATATATGTTTTTCTAGCACTGATTATTGTTGTTAATTAAATTTATTTCTTTCATTCTCGAAGTTGTCATGATATATACTTATAAGATTGACGAAAAAACTTTTATAAATTCTAATACTCTTTTATTCAATAAAGATAATTATGGAAATCGGTGAAGAAGTTTATGAAACATTAATTGTGAAATTTCATATTTAAAATTATTGATGTTTTAAACAGTTTATACGAGTTTGATATTAAGAAGAGAAAATTTTATTTTGAAAGTGATGATTTTTCTCACACATTTGAAAATGGATTTGAAGGGGGCTTTATACAAAACATTGGTTGTTAACGGCAGTTTCGTTAGCCCTTGGCATACCATTGTCAATAATTAGCTAGTTTAATTTTCATGAGCTATATTCTCATGTTTATTATTCATGAGTCTCATACCTGTATATATTTTGTGACTTCAACCACATCTGGTTAATTATCCTTATGGATTATATGTCCACATCTGTTTCATGACTTCAACCATGTCTGGTTAGTTATCCTTATAAACCGTGTGTTTACGTTTGTTAGTTGTTCTAATAAGTCCTTAGAAATATAATTTTTAATTATTTGGTGATTTTATACTCCATTGCTTTAAATTAATAAATGCTACTATATTTATTTATTTGTCTTCTTGAGATCAAGTGATAAGAATATTTGATGTTATAAATTTAATAATTTAAGATTTTACTTAAAGCTATATAGAATCTCTTATGTTCAAAATTTATAAAATAGTTTATATGAAATTGTTGTCTCTTTAATTTATATAATCATTATCATTTATTTATTTTACCCTTTTGAATTTTATTAACATTGGGACATTATTCACTAGAAAGCCTTTATTTGTTCTCTGATAGCATTATTGACACTATACCATCTGCTATCATTTGAGGGCTCATTGTTGGATTGATTGGAAGATTTTTTTTTTAGGATGAATTCCTTCTGATGTAAATGCTTAATTATGTGTATATTTTGAATTTATGATCAGTTGCTCCATGGTAACTATAGGGACGATTATTACTTGTAATCTATTTGCTATCTGTTGTGGAGGAGCAAAGCTTCGCATTATTGATTCGGGCTATATTTGGTTGTTGTAGAGTCTTTGGAAGGTCTGAATTATAAGGAAGTTTCAGTTGAAATTTCTACTAAAAGTTTAGGAAGCTTTTTGTTTAAATGAAAATGTTACAATAATTTCCAAATTATTTTTCATATAAATTTAGATGTTAGATTGGAGATTTCTTAATTAAGGCTTAATGGATGTGTGTTTATGCATACGTCCTGTGCCAATCATGTTTAATTGTTGGGAAGTGACGCATTTATTTTTGGCAGTTATAAATAAATATATTCCCTAATTATTTATGTTTTTGAAAAATGAAGAGTAAGGAAAAATGTTGATAGAATAAGTTAATCTTAAGTTTTGACCATTATTAGATCTTGTTAGCACTTCCACTTAATTGGTTGACATTTGAACAAATAACAGATGCAATTTTTAATTTAGAAGTTTGTTATTTTCTTGTGTCCTCTCCTATTTTATGGGGACACCTTGTTCTAGATTGTTAAATTAAATTGGATTAAAGTGAAAATCTGCTTCTGAAGTATTGTGCAAGGGGTGTGGGTACCCTTAACTAATGTAAGTACAATGTAAGTCCCCCAATCTTTTAAAACGAGAGAAATGAAGCTCAAATTTAACAGCCATAGATGGTGGATTGTTAGTTGACTATAAAAGAGATTAATTTAATCGATTAAAACTGAGCTGGCTACCACTCATCAATTTTTTTTCTAGATTTACAACATTAAAAAACACAAAGCGGGTAGATTAAAAAATAGAGAGCCCACCATCATAGTCGATCTTTAGCAATACTCAACTCATTGGAGAGATGAAAAATTAATATGGAAAAGAAAAGCAGGGAATAGAACAAGAGAGAAAATACTTATGACTTCAATGGCTTTGAGTGAGAAGGAAGAATCACAGTAGAAAATCCCAATTGACCTAGTACCCTCATTGTCCTTTTCGAAATCTAATGGTGACAAGCCTATTGTAAATGATAGCATGAACACAAGCCAAACATAGATAACAAACGGTTTTTTAATTATGATGTCTGTTATTTTCTTTTGTCCTCTTCCTTTTAAGGGAGACTCCTTGTTCTATAAATCTAGATTGTTAAATTGAAATAGATTAAAGTGAAAATTTGCTTCTGAAGTATTGTGTGAGTTGTATTGGGTATCGTTAACCAATGTAAGGACAATGTTGGCTCCCCAATCTTTTAAATCGACAACAATGTCATCAAATTCTAACAACCATATAAGTTTGATTGTTAGTTGACCATAAGAGAGATTATTTTAACGAGTTAAAACTGTGCTGATTAGCACACATCATTTTTTTTTCTAGATTTACAACAATAGAAAAAACCAAAGAGGGTTAATAAAAAATAGAGAGCCCTCCACAATGGTCCATCATTGGCAATACTCAACTTGTTAGAGAGATGAAAAATTACTATGGAAAATGAAAGTAGGGGACAGAATAAGAGTGAAAATACTTATGGCTTCAATGGGTTTGAGAGAGAAGGAAGAATCACAGTAGAAAATACCGATTGATCCAGAACCCTCATTGTCTTTTTGGAAATCGAATGATGACAAGCCTATTCAAAATGATGGCATGAACACAAGCCAAACATAGATAACAAATGCTTTTTTTAATTAGGAAGTCTATTATTTTCCTATGTTCTCTCCTATTTAAGGGGGACTCCTTATTCTATAAATCTAGATTGTTAAATTAAATAGGATTAAAGTATAAATATACCTTTAAAGTATCGTCCAAGGGTTGTTAGGTATCCTTAACAAATGCGAGGACAAGGTTGGCCTCCCAATCTTTTAAAACAATAACAATGTCACCCAATTTTAATAGCCATAGATGGTTGATTGTTAGTTAACCATCAGAGAGATTATTTTAACTGGTTAAAGCTGAGGTGGCTAGCACTCCTCATTTTTTTTCCAGATTTACAACAATAAAAATAACAAAGAGGGTCAGAAAAAAATAGGGAGCCCTCCACCGTGGTCCATCTCTGGCAATACTCAACTTGTTGGAGAGATGAAAAATTACTATAGGAAATGAAAGCAGCAAACATAATAAGAGAGAAAATAGTTACGATTTCAGTGTGTAACACTTGCCCTGAGTATTATCCAAAAATCACATAATTCAAATAAACTAAGTGTGGTTAAGGAGTTGATCCTCTAACCAACTTAGGAAACAAATCATTTAAATCACTAAACAGATACACCATCACAAAATAAACATTTAAAACCTTTAAAAAAATCTATAGGTTCTACATATAGTGCACGGAAGCGAGCTAGATGAAAGTAGGATAAAAAGATGCTGTTATGATAGTATTAAATTGCTGTCATGACAGCCCTCCCGAGCAAACTTTCGGGAGCCACCGTTCTGCCATTCGACCTTCAATGAAGTAATTTTAAAGTTCACATGTCATTTTCAATGATTACTAGTAGTACACCAAATTTCAAAAAGATCTAACAGTTGGATTAAAAATTGGACATGTTACAAGTTTGGTCATTTTTGCTGTCATGACAGCTAAGCACCTTCGGACTAACTTTCGGAGTGCATCATTTCATCACTCGACCTCTGATCAGAGTGATTCCATAGCCCACATGTCAAATTCAAAGGGTACTACAAGTGTACCAAATTTTAAAAAGATCCAACAGTTTGATCAAAATTCGTACATGTCCCAACATTAATCCTGTTGCTGTCATAACAACACCTCCAGACCAAATTCTGGAGTGTGGCATTTCTCTGTCTAGTGTCTGATCAATGTGATTCAAAGCTCACATAAAGCTTATAAATTTTTTTACTTCTGATCCAAATTTTAGAGAAATCCAACAATTGGATTGAGATTTGGATACTGGGATGCAAAAGTGCAATTTTTTGGTAAAAACTATTTTCAAAATTGTTTAAATCTCATTCTAATGGTCACAAACCTATGAAAACACTTTGGACACGTCAAATAGGACTAGGAGTACTTGATAGGACATTTAAATAATGGAAAAACTCCTTATATCAAAATTTGATTACCTAGGTGTCATTTCCCAAAATGGACCCTATGCCCCCCAAAATTTACAAATCACTTAAGAGTGGTCAAAAACTATTCCAAATATCATATACATATATAAATACATGTGTTAAACATTTTCACTTGGCTCAGAGATTTCTGTGGAGCCCACACACCCAGTCTCTCTATCCAAGGTGCATGTTTGCCTTTAGCTTACAATTTAATGCAACCACTTTGCAATTACGGATAGAATCACACATATTCATAAATATATACCAAAACAAACTTTTTCTTGTAGTAAAAACTTAGTCTATCAAATTAATCCATCAAAACCACACACCATAACCAAGTTTCCTAAACATAAGTTTACAAGCGGCAAAAATTCATACACAAGCACACAATCCACACATATTCACATATTTGTATGGTCACATCCTATTGGCATTCTAATCCTGAATATATTACAATAAAGTCATTTTATTCCAAAGTTTATTAAATTTTTATGAAAATTGTTGTGTCTTTAGCTTACATAATTATTTCAAACTTTCATTTTGATTTATGTTTAATAATTTATTGTTGGGACATTATTTACTAGAAAATATTTCTTTAGTCTTAGATACATTAGCTGGTGCTGTACCTTCTATGATCATTAAGGGGCTTTAATATTGAGTTGAAGTGAAGAATGGTAGATCAAGTCTCTTCTGATGTAAATTTAAATCCACATACTATGTTTTGTAAATATTATGTTAGGTGCTCCACATAAATTATAGTTAGGGTCCTTATTTTGTTAAATATTCCGTCTGCTGGCTAGAAAGAGCTGAGTTCTTGGTTGTTATGATATTTGTTTGAATATTTATGTTGTAAAATTTTAGAAGGTCCTATATACAGAGGAGATTCTGTTAGAGTCTTCATAAAGGTATTAATGAGTCATTTTAAAGAAAAGTAATTTTCAAAAATGAAAAATTTCTTGAAGCAAGTAAGGGGTGTGTGATCAAGTGTAAATCTTATGTCAATCATGTCTATATTTTCGAGCGTGACAACAACTATCTCAAGCAACTAAGCTTCACTAATTCAATTCCCTAAGTGTTAATTACAATTCCCTTAGGTAACCTCTGTAGCTTAGCTCAAGAATTAACTAAGTGTTTAGTTAAAAATTATCTCCAATTGCCACGGCCAAAGTTGTACCTAAGCTCAAGACTATGAAACTCATGCAACTTATTAAGTATTCACCACATAATTGTATGCTAGGTCAATAGAGACTTTCACAAATTGAAATCACATATTACAATGTAAAATCACTAGGTGGACAAAATTTCCAACAGCAAAAGGACATGAAATTCAAGTTAACAATCTTGTTCCAATACTAACAATTATAACCAACCATGAAACTAAAGTCAAATTGAACTACAATAAATCCTAGTCATAATATTCTAATGAAATTGAAACAAGATGAATAAATAGTTGAGCTTAGCTAAGTGAAGACTTCAAACTCCTCTTCCATCCATCAACTCTTCCCAAGGATTTCATGGAGAATCTAGCTAAAGATAGTGTATAAGTGGATCTAAGCAAAGATGAAGAAGTTCATAATTGTCCATAACCTACTACCATTACAAAGATTTGGAATTTCCTAGGCCTGGTTATTATCATCATTTTGTCAAAGACTTTTTAAGGATGGTTGTGACATTAATTAGATTGACCCAGAAAAATGTTAAGTTTGTTTAAAGTGTTGAATGTGAGGAAAGCTTCTAGAAGTTAAAAGGCTGATTAACATCTGTACAGTATTAAGCTTACCATTAGGGACTTAGGGGTTTGTAGTTTATTGTATTGTGATACTTCTCAAGTTAGTCTTGGTTGTGTTCTAATGCAAAATGGGAGAGTAATTGCATATGCATCTAGGAAGCTCAAGAAACATGAACAAAATTACCTGACACAAGACTTAGAAATGGCAACAAATATTTTTGCTCTAAAGATCTAGCAACATTATTTGTATGGTGAGACGTGTGAAATTTTTACTAATCATAAGAGTCTTGAATACATCTTCAAATAGAAAGATCTTAATCTTAGGAAAAGAAGATCAATAGAATAGCTTAAAGACTATGGTTGCACAATTTAGTATCATCCTAGCAAGGCAAATGTAGTGGTTGACACTTTAAGTAGAAAATCTATGGCTAGTTTGGCCCACATAACTATTATAAAGAGACCTTTGGTACAGGAAATTTAAAAGCTTAAACATGATAGAGTGAAATTTGAAATATCTAAGATTGGAGTATTTTTGGCTCACAAACAAGTTCATTCTTCCTTGATTGATCAAATTAAAGCTGCTCATAATTTAGATCCAAAAATTTCCAAACTATTAGAATTGGTCAAGAAGGGGATGAACACTGAGTCCACCATTGACCAATAAGGTGTCTTATGACATGACAATAGGATTTGTGTTCCACAAGTTGAAGACTTAAGAAGGTGTCTTTTGGAAGAAGCTCACCATTCTACATGTACAATCCACCTAGGATCTGCAAAGATGTATCAAGATTTGAGGCAACTGTATTAAGGGATGGTATGAAGAGGGATGTAGTGGACTTTATTTCAAGGTGTTTAGTATGTCAACAAGTTAAGAAAGAGCACCAAAAACTAGTAGGGCTACTCCAACGACTAGAAATTCTAGAGTAGAAGTAGGAAAACATTACAATGGGCTTTGTTACAGGTTTTCCACAAAGCATCAAGAAGTATGATTCTATTAGGTAATCATTGAAAGATTGACCAAGTTCACACAATTCATCCTAGTTAAGATGACGTACAATGTCAGTGATTATGCTTAGATTTATGTTAATCAAATTGTACGATTGCATAGGGTTCTAGTTCTATAATTTCTAAAAGAGGACCACAATTGACATCACAATTTTAGAGGTTATTTTAAGAAGCTTGGAGAACTCAATTGTATTTTAGCACTGCTTTTCATCCATAAATAGACAATCATTCTAAAATGACAATCTAAATTCTTGAAGACATGTTGCGATCTTGTGTTTTAGACTTTGGAGAAAATTGGGATGAGCACTTAGCATTGGTGGAGTTTAAATATAAAAATAGTTATCAAGTGAGTATACAAATGTCATTGTTTTAGGCCTTATATGGTAGGAAGTGCAAATCTTCAATTGGTTGGTTTGAAGTTGGAGATGCCAAAATCTTTGGACTGGACTTTGTGCAAGATGCTAAAAAGAAGGTGGAAGTTATCAAACAAAGATTGTTAACAACTTAAAGTCGACAAAAGTCTTATGCAGACCATCATTATAAAAAGTTAGAGTTTATGGTGGAAGATAAAGTTTTCTTAAAAGTATTTCCAGTGAAAGGTTGATGTGAAACAGGAAAGAGGAAAGGGGAGGAGAGAGAAGAGAAAAAGGAGGAGGAAGAGAAAACTGTATAACTCTTATTCAAATGCCAAAAACTAAATACAACGAAAGAATCCTAGAGCTATTTATATAGCCCTAGAATTAATAAAATAATAATAAATCAAAATCTAAATTAAATTATAATATAAATGATAAAGATAAGGTATCTAACTAGGCTAGATATCTTATTTTATTTAAGATAATACTTAAAGATAAAATAAATCTAAGATACTAAAGAAATAATAATAATTCCTAGATATTAAATCAAATCTTAATACCTTAAATAAAATCAAATACAATTCTCATCATTTTCCCCCCAGTTGAAAGAGCTCTCCACTGGAGAGGTAAATAGTTGCTAGTTGTTGAACAAAGTGGAGTCAATGGTGTGGAACTCCTTTGCAGTGATCCATGTGGCATTTAAATCTGAATGACCCTTCCAATGGACAAGGTATTGTTAGATAGGACTTGCTTGAGTGATAATCATCTGTTCATCCATGACAATATCAATTATGTCAGTAGGTGACGAAACAATAGGCAATAATGGAATTGGGGCATGGTGGGGTTGTGTACTTGCAGAGTCATCAGAAAGCAAAAGGGGTAGCTCAAAAGTACCCCGATAAGGGACAAGATCCTCAACATTAAATATTAGATTGATAGACATATTTAGAGGTAAATCTAACAAATAAGCATTGGGCCTTAGTTTTTTGCAATGCAAAAAGGGCCAGAAGCACAAGCATGTAACTTCTTGAGTGAATTTCTCAGGAAGTACTTGGGTGTATGCGAGCTATAACGTAGTCTCCAACATCAAATTCTTGGGAATGACGGTGTGTATTGGCAGCTAATTTATATGCATCATTACTCATTGCTAACTTACGCCCACTCTTAACATGAAGGTTGTGAAGGTGATAGGCAAAAGCTTCAATTGGTTCAGATGTATGAGTTGTAAGAGGGATGGGTAAGAGGTCAATAGATTTTTTAGGGTTGTACCCTTGAACAATTTGAAATGGACTCTTACCACTGGACCGATTGATTGAATTATTATAGGAAAACTCTATGACCAGTAATACCAAATCTTAACTTCTTGGTTTATCATTGACTAGACTTTTGAGCAAGTCACCTAAACTATGATTAATAACTTCCGTTTGACCATCAGTATGAGGATGAAAGGAAGAAGAGAACTTTAATAGGGTATCAAAGAGCTTCTAAAGAGTCTTCTAAAAATAACTAATAAATTTGACATCCTTATCCGAAACAATAGAAGTAGGCAACTCATGAAGAAAAACAATCTCCTAAAAAAATAGCTTTGTGAGATAGGAGGCATCAGTGTTCTTGCTGTATGGTATAAAATAAGCCATTTTTAAGAATCGATCAATGACAACTAAAATCAAATCATGCCCTCAGACTGTCTTAGGCAAACCTAATACAAAGTCCATACTAATATCTTTCCAAGGTGCCTCAGGAATTGGTAAGGGCGTATACCACCCTGTATTTCTTTTTTTCACCTTAACAGTATGGCATATGCGACATTAAGCTAGGATCCTCATAACATCTCATTTGAGGGAAGGCCAGTAAAACCTATCCTTTGCTAAGGCTATGGTTTTTTGAACACCAAAATGTCCAGATAAACCGCCAGTATGTAACTCTCAGATGAGAAAATCACACATTGAAGTGTGAGGGATACATAGCCTAAAGCCTCAAAATAAGTACCCAGTGAGGACTAAGAAGTCTGCATGTTCACAATGATGGCTATCATTGACTTCTCAGTATATAAGTCTAAAGTTAGGGCTGGAGGTATAATCATCCTTCAGTCTCTTAAATCCTATAGCACTAACAGTTAATGTGTTTAGAAGGTGGATTCTTCTCCTTAAGGCATCCGCTACCTTGTTCTCAACTCCAGCTCGATGCTTTACAATGAAAGTGAATTCTTGCATAAATTCAACCCACTTAGCATGTTTGGCATTCAAGTGCCTTTGAGAGCTTAAGAATTTAAGTGCTTGATGGTTTGAATATAGAACAAATTGTTGAGGTAGGAGATAGTACTTTCAATGTTCAAGTGAACAAACAATGGCATAGAATTCCTTGTTGTACGTCGAGTACCTTTGCCTTGCTTCATTGAGTTTTTCACTAAATCACACTGGGTGGCCTTCCTACTAAGGACATCGTTAATTCCTATACTTGAGGCATCACATGTAACCTCAAAGCACTTGTGAAAATAAGGTAATGTAAGAATGGGGGCACCTGATAACTTTTCTTTAATGGTTTGGAAAGCCTTGGATACGGCGAGAGTCCAATTAAATGTCTCTTTCTTCAAGCAATCAGTTATGGGTATCATGATGGCATTAAAGTCTCGTATAAAGTACTTATAGAAGGATGCTAGGCCATGAAAGCTTCATATTTCATGGAGGGTCCTCGGTTCAGACCATTTTTTGATGGCTTTGACCTTATCTGGATCAATGGATAGGCCATGTTTGGAAACAATGAATCCAAGAAAAGTGACTTCGCCCTGTAGGATGGAACATTTAGGGAGGTTAGCATAGAATTGTTCCTCACATAGAATAAAGAGGACTTGTTGAAAGTGGACCAAGTAGTCATCCCTATACTTACTAAATATCAATATGTCATCAAAGTACACAACCATGAATTTTCCTAAGTAAGGTCGAAATATGTGGGTCATAACTCTCATAAAGGTGTTAGGGCATTTGTTAAGCCAAAAGGCATAACTAACCACTCATATAATCCCTCTTGGGTCTTAAATGCAATTTTCCACTCATCCCCAGGCCTAATTCGAATTTTATGACACCAACGTCGAAGATCAATTTTGGAAAACAAAGTAGACCCAGAAACTAAGTCCAACATGTCGTCGAGCCTTAGATTGGAAATCAGTACTTAACAGTTATCTTATTAATTGCTCGGCTATCTACACACATCCTCTAACAACCATCTTTCTTTAGGATTAAGAGGGCAGGTACAGCACAGGGCTAAGACTATGTTGGATATAGCCTTTCTTGAGTAATCCATTAACTTGTCAGTTTAGCTCATCTCTATCTTTTGGGTTCATCCTGTAGTGTAACAAGTTAGGAAGTTGTGATCCGAGAACTAAGTCTATTGCATATTGGATATCTCTCTTGGGTGGCAATTCTAAAAGTAATTCCTTGGGTGCCACATCTTTAAATTTGTCTAATAACTGGGACACTTTGATAGGCATAAGAGTTGGTGTGGGTTGGGTAATAACTTTTGAAACAATTGCAAGAACAATGTTAGCCTCCTTATGATAAGAAATTAGTTGTTTATCCTCAAAATTAAACTAAAGGTAACCCTAATCCAATATAGGGTCAACCCTATGTCATCTCCCAAGGAATGGTCTTAGTCTAATTAAAAGTTATCTAGTGGAATAAATCACCCAAAGTTGTAGGAATTTAGTTATATAATTATCTAAACTAATTACCTAATGATTAAAATGCTAAATAAAGTGAGTGAAATGCACTTTCCTTTTCACAAGAGTGGAACCGTAGAGATTAGTTGATTTTAGACTCATTGTCTTCTCATGATTAGGCTAAGTTTAGGTTCCCTTTCCTCTTGACTAAAGCTGTCATGACTTAAGAAAATTATCCTAAGCCAATTAACCTAATTAGCTAACTTCCATAGGTCTTATATTAAAGTCCCAAGTTCAATTAACCAATTGGTGAAGAAATTAGCCAAGTGATTCACTCAAAATCCTCCCTCAACAGCCATGGTCAAACACATAAATTGAGCAACCACAAGATTATGTCAAGCTACTCAACAACACAAGCATTAACACCATAAGATTATGCAATATTAACACAAGTAATTCACTAATTGAAAAACACAAGATTATGTGCCAAATAAAGAGTGGAAAAATTCAGTTATAGCTGTCCAAAGAAGAAATTAAATGAAACAATCTTCTCTCTTTACATCAACATCAAATTCAAATTAAAATTTACAAGCTAAGATGATTAAACCCTAGATTAAAGAATCTAACCATCTAGTAAAAAGAGAAGAGGATAGGAAACAAAGGAACTTAGCCAATTTGAAGCTCAAGATTCATCCTCCATCTTTATCTCTCTAGGATTCCACCAAAGAAATTAGCCAATCTTCATCATCTTCAAGAACCCTAAGTTGAAGCTTGTTGATCGAAATTTATGGAACTTGGGATGAAGAAAATGAGCTTAGAACTTTATGAAATAGGAAGGGATGGAACGAAAATGAAGAGAGGAGAAGAATGGTATGATTTTTGTGGAGGTTTGGTGGCTGAAAATGGAGGTTAGGGTGCTGGAAAATGAAGAACAAAAGAGAGAAAATAAAGAACACTATGAACAAGAGAGAGAAAATGCGGAAGATGAATGAGATGAGTGTTGGATCTAATTTTGAGGTGTATGGACGTGCTCCTAAGTGTTTCCCATCAGCTAAAGCTTAATTAAAAAAAATGAAAAGAAATTAAAATGGAAATGGAGCCTTGTCACGCTTGTAACGTGGCACCCTCCTATTGGTTGGTAGATGATTCCAATGTGTGTGTAATTTCCCATGTGTCATCCATATTTTCAAGCTGATTTAATCCCCAAATAAAGCCTAATTCACGTGCAAACCATCATCTTTGACCTTAAGGAGTGTTGACCTCAATTGCCCAATTGATGTACAAGTCACATGCCACCTATATCACATAAATCACATAATTCAATTAAATGGCATGTGATATAATAAAATCTAATTAATGTCCAGAATTAAATCATAATTAGAAGGGAGAATTTATTAAATTAACCAAGTTTCAGGCTGCATAAAATTATATAAAAATTTTCATACAAAGGCAAACCAAAAACTAGGTCAAACTAAGACACTTAAGAAAGTGTTGACTTTTTTATTTAATTACTCCCAAACTAAAATAAATTTTAAAAATCTAATTTCACCACTCATCAAATTGACATAAAATTTACTTTTTAATTTTTCTTGTACATTTTCTCAAAAGTTTATTTTTTTAGACCAAAATGCCCCAATGCACTGAACCTAGAAACTTAGGAAAATTTCAAATATAATGCAATGAGTACACTTGAAGGTGATGAATCATTAATAAAAGGGTCCTAATTGAAAAATAAAAGTGGGTAACAAATGTGTTTTATTGCCTTACTTTCTTGCACAAATTGCTTCTCTTTTAGTAAGTGGAGGTTATGACATTTTGGTTTTGGACCCTTAGAGTTAGGAGAACTCTTGCCTCCTATTTATGATTTAGCAGGGTGTAAAAGAATATTTTTTCCATCATGTCTAAATGTATGGGTATTTTCTCGACCATGAATAGTGACATCATGGTCATTGATCCAAGGTCGTCCCAATAAGATGTACGACACATCCATGGGAACAACAACATAAAGGACTTCCTCTTGATAGTCACCTAAATGAAGGGGTACTCAGCATTGTTGCATTATAGGCAAGGAAGTATTATCAATCCAAGCAACATGAAAAGGTTTAGCAAGAGGCTTCGTATTAAGTCTAAGCCGAGTAACGTCGTGACTGGAGATCACATTTTGCTCATCTTCACTGTCTATGACTAACTTACATGACTTATCACGGCACTTCACGAATGTGTGGAAGATACTATTTCTCTTTCATGAATCATTAAGTGATGGAATAGCTAATAAACATCATTACCCTAAGATGACCTGAAGGAACTTCGTCGGCAATAATTTCTTTATCCATATCAGAGGGGCTCTCAACAAAGTCTACTACAATATTGGGTGTACACTCAGCTAATACGCTTTCTTCCTGATATTCAAGGAGTAGAGCACGTTAAAGGCATCTAGATGCTATATAGCCCCTAGAGTGACATTTGAAACATTCGATTACAAAGCCATTAGGATGAGCAATGGACCTTAAGGATTTGATATTTCATGACACATTCAACCCAATAAATTGGGAAGTTGACTGTTGAGGTGTAAGGTTGCTAGGGTTACTCACAAGGCTACGGTTATGGCATGGATCCATGTTTGAGAAATTAGTTCATCTTGTAGATGGGTTACGAGATAAATTATCTATTTGTAGATTTATGGTATGCTTCTTCGAGGGTATCTGGATAGTTTTTCCTAAATTCACATTGTATGCTTGGTCTAAGGCCGTTAATGAACCTTTCAATAGTTATCCAAGAAGCCTAGGACATGTTGTTCCTAATAAGGAGGTCATTATATTGAGACACGTACTCAGATACTGTAGAGATTTGCCTAAGGTTAAGTAGTTAATTATACAACTTGCTTTTATAGCTAGGTGGCATATACTTCTCCTTTTACTTTAGCTTCATCTCAACCCATGTGCTTACAGGAGGTTGACCTAAGTGCCTTAAATTTTCTTGGACATTCTACCAGTATTTCTTAGTAGATCCTATAAGCTTCATTCTTGTAAAGTGAATGCGCTGCATGTCACTCATGTTATACCAGTCAAAGTAGTCATCCATAATAGCTAACTAATCTAAGAAGTCATTTGGGTTTAGCCTACCATCAAACTCAGGTTCTTCTACCTTAACCCTTTTAGTGGTATCATTATAGTAACCATGTCAAAAGGGCTCTCGGCTATGCCTAGGGGCTGATGCTCTATTCCTTGGGAAATACCTATTCCTGGGTGGTAACTCATATTACTCATGCCTATCTGTTCATCCTAAGGCACTTCTTTCTCCTATGGTTGATGATTAGTTAAAAAGCGAGATGGTCTAGTCTTAGGGTTGTTAAGACCTGTAAAAGATTGATGAGTGATCGTAACTACAGGCCTTGTATCGACATTCCTACTGTGTGCTGGGCCTTTATCATTAGGGTTGTCTAGTAACCCATCTATACATTTTTCGGTCGTTTGTCTTTTTAGTTCTTGAAAGGCATCCCATATCTCCTGATTTTTGCATTCAGAGTCATGCTGAAATGCCACAAGATTTCATTCTATTCCATCAAGTCTTTTAGTAGGTCAGTCAAGGTCCTATTAAGGTCCTCAATAGAAAGTTGATGGGTGTGTTTGTCTAGGTCTATTTAGGATTCACGGAAGTCTAGTCGAGGTTTAATGGAATTAAGCTCTTGTTCAAAGAAAGATTGGTTATTGTAAAGGTCACAAATGGTTATGCAAGAGTCAAAGAAGATTAATGTGCAAGTTTAGGGTGGTTCTATCCTAAAGGATAAAGGCTCCCAAATTGTCCTTACCAAAAGGTAAAGACCCTATTTAACAAGTGTAATCCTATGGGAACTTTAAAGCTCCTCAAGAATCACACTTATTAAATAAGTAACAACTTAAGGGAAGTTTTCACTATGATCTCAGAGGGTTTAAAAACCCTTCAGGAAAACCATTACAAACTTCAACTAACCTAGGGTAAAAGTTAGGCCGAGTACAAGGCCAAATGTGTGTAAGGAATATGTGTGATCCTAGAATGTGAAGTAGCATAAATCAATAGTGAGTAATGAAAATATAAATTAACTAAATAAAGAAAAAAATTGCACACATATGTAACTTTTTTTTTGCTCTTTTGTTTTCTCTTTTTTTTTTACTCTTTTCTTTTGTGCTAAATAAAATTGAAACTACAAAATAGACTACTAGAAACTGCTCAAAATAAATAAATATTCAAATTAAACCTCCAAAAAATTCTAAAAATCACAATGATAAATAGAGGGTCAATTGGGGCTTACCAGCACAACTTAAGAAAGCTGATAAATAAGAATATTTACCCCAATGGCCTCGTGAGATGATTTACAGCTTTAAAAAGATTTGACAGAGTAGATTTCATGCGCAGGAAAGGAAAGTGGAACTAGGCCCTGGTGCCAAATTGATGTGAAACAGGAAAGATGTAACATCCTAAAAATTTTAAGACTCAAATTTATTTAAAAAAAATAAACAAAAATAAAATAAAATATCTATAATTAAATTAAAATTTAGAATAATTTAATAGAGGCCCAGAGTTCGAATTTTACTAAGCAAAAGTTTGGTTTTATTTGATTTTTAACTATGGGAAAAATTACCAAAGTTGACCCGAGCTTTTGTGCAATAATAAAAAATGTTGGGCCCTTTCTTGTAATTTTCCCAAAGTTTTTGACCAGCATTTTAAGGAGCAAACTGATGCAGAAACGCAGAGAAAATGAGAAAGGAAGCAAACGCACAAACGGGGGAGAGAGAGAGAGAGGAAGAAGAGAAGAGAAAGGGAGGGAGTTAGGCTTGGATCTAGGAGTCTTTGCGACCGTTGCGAGCTCGGCTACACGATAGGTAAACTCCCTACTTCAATCCTCTTCTCTTTCTCTTGATTTTCTTCAATTTTTGGAAGAGGAAATTTTTAGATTTTGATCCCAAAGGCTTTATTCTTGTAAGCTTTTGTTTCTTTGGATTCTAGGGAGCATGTTTTGAGTTTCTATATAGTGATCTAATGTTTTGAGTGAATAATTGGATGAAAAGAGGTGTTTTGGGCACAAAATAAACCTTGAGAAATGGGGTTTTTGCTCCTCAATGGTTTAAGCCTATTGATTTAGTTATAATTTTTGCTATTTGAGCCCAATAAGATTTAAATTAAGGTTTGGTTTTCATTATAAGGGCTAATGGTGAAAGTTGGTGGCACTAAGTAAGGTTTTTAATTGATTAAAAAAAATTATATAAATTGAAAATTAGCCTAGTGATGGCTAATAAATGGTTTTGGTGGTTAAGTGATACTATGTGAATGGTTGGTTTTATATATGGACCATTAGGGTGGATTATGACTCATTGACCTAAGTTGTGTGGTATAAGTTATAGTCTTCATTAATACTATTTGTCATGATAAGTGATGTGGATCACTTATATGTTGTAGAAAATTGTTGGTGGAACTTATTGAGAAGTAAGGAACAAGCCGAGCCCTATTTTGTACAAGGGGAACTCTTTAGTACCAAAGGGTTGAGGTAACATGGGAAATTTATATTTCTTATTACTTTGTTTTAGCTATTTTTGAATAAATATTACTAGTTATCATGCATTACATGTTTTAAAAGATTAAATGTGCTTTATAAGGGGTTATGGGGTACTACTTTGATTATAGTGCAATATGTTTTCTAATTGTTTAATAACAATTGTTTTTATGGAATGAGATTTATAAATATTATACTACTTTAGAGTGTTGAATGGTCAATACTCAGGAAAGGTAGACAAGAGTAAAAGGCATGATCTCGGTGGGAGTTCACCAATGAGAAGGTGTGGATTTTTGATATTCTATGGCACACTGTCAGTACTCAGTGTTGTCTTACGTATTGTGGGCTCAGTGCACTAAAGTGGTTAGTGTATTGAGTGTTCGACACCTCTCAGTGGGGGAGGGAATCCGACATATGAAGTGTGAGGTTGAGTGCCTAGGCCAAGGTAGCCCTCACATGGAGAGTAAGTCGGGCTGGCTCTGGGAGGGAGTTAGCTTTGACTGCTCAGGATTCACGTCGAAGGGGCATAGGCGGTTCGGTGGATTAGATCATGCCTTAGATTATGTTTTGTGCCTGTGGAGGTACAAGTAGGTATAAGGTTTACCTGCGAGTTAAAGAGTGCCAGGGGCATTCTGTTGGTCATGAAAGGCCATACCGGCCTAGGTCATGCATTCATGCATTTTAAATGGCTAAATTATATACTATGTTGATTTTTATTCATTTATTTATTATGGCTTACTTTGTAATAATCAATATAGATTTCACTGTTACTGAGACTGTGGTTGTCTCACCCTTTCTTTTCATATTCTAGGTCCAGGCGAAGGATCCAGTGGTGGACGGGGAAAAGAGCAAAGCTAGGGGTTTGCTTGTGATTTGTAAAGAACTGCAACCCCTTTTTTTTGAGCAAATATATTGTAATGTATTTAAGATTAGGGTGCCAGTAGGATATGATTATGTGTGTGTGTGTGAATATGTGTGGATTGTGTGCTTGTGTATGAATTTTTGTCTGTTGCAGACTTGTGGCTAGGAAACTTGGTTATGGTGTGTGTTTTTGATGGATTTACTTAGTAGACCAAGTTTCTATACAAGCAGATCTTTATATTGATATATATGTGATTTTAAAGCAAATGCAAAGTGGTTGCATTGCAAATGGTGTGCTATGGGAAAACAGCAGCTTGGATAGAGAGAGTGGGTGCGTGGGCCCCACAAGGAGCTCTGAGCCAAGTGAAAATGTTTAGCATATGTATTTATTATAAATACATGGTATTTGGATTGATTTGTGACCACTCTTGTATGATTTGTGCATTTTGGGGGTTTAGGGTCCATTTTAGGGAAATGGCACCCGGGTGGTCAAATTTTGATGTATGGGGGTTTTTCCATCATTTGAATGTTCTATCAGGTGTTTTTAATCTTATTTGACGTGTCCAAAGTGTTTCCCACAGGTTTGTGACCATTAGGAGGGGATTTGGACAATTGTGAAATGGTTTTTAACCAAAAAGCTGCACTTTTTGCATCCGGGTGTCCCAATCTTAATCCGACCGTTGGATTTCTCTAAAATTTGGGTCACAAGTAAAACCTTTTATAAGCTTCGTGTGGGCTTTGGAATCACGTCGATCGAATATCGGACGGAGAAACGACGCACTCCGGATTTGGTCTGGAGGTGCTGTCATGACAGCATTAAATTGTTGTCATGACAGCTACAGTGTTGATGTTGTAACCTGCCAAAATTCAATCCGTCCGTTGGATCTTTTCAAAATTTAGTATGCTAATAGTATTCTTTAAAAGTGACATGTGGGCTTTGAATCACTCCGATCGGAGGTCAGATGATGAAATGGTGCACTCCGGAAGTTGGTCCGAAGTGCTGTCTGACAGCTTTTTAGCTGTCATGACAGCAAAAATAGTCAATCTTTTAACATGTCCTAATTTTTAATCCGACCGTTGAATCTTTTTGAATTTGGTACACTTATTACCCGTTGAATGTGACGTGTGAGCTTTAAATCACTTCAATCGGAGTCGAATGACGGAAACACCCTCCTGGAAGTTGGCCCAGGAGGGCTGTCATGACAGCAATAAATTACTGTCATGACAGCATCTTTTTTATTCCATTTTCGTCTAACTTGCTTCCGTGCGCTATAGGTAGAACCTATAAATTATTTTTAGGTTTTAAAGATTTATTTCTTAAGTTGGTTAGAGGAT